>NW_013675060.1:0-8377 GCF_000517525.1 Limulus polyphemus | reverse complement strand
AAGGAGAGAAAGAAAGACAAGGTCACACTTGAACGGAAGGAGAGAAAGAAAGACAAGGTCACACTTGAACGGAAGGAGAGAAAGAAAGACAAGGTCACACTTGAACGGAAGGAGAGAAAGAAAGACAAGGTCACACTTGAAGGGAAGGAGAGAAAGAAAGACAAGGTTACACTTTAACGGAAGGAGATAGAGAAAGACAAGGTTACACTTGAACGGAAGGAGAGAAAGAAAGACAAGGTCACACTTGAACGGAAGGAGAGAAAGAAAGACAAGGTCACACTTGAACGGAAGGAGAGAAAGAAAGACAAGGTTACACTTGAACGGAAGGAGAGAAAGAAAGACAAGATTACACTTGAACGGAAGGAGAGAAAGAAAGACAAGGTCACACTTGAACGAAAGGAGAGAAAAAAGGAGACAAACTCCGAAGATTCTGACGCCAAAACTACATACAATCAACTTCACGAAAATTTCTGTATCATTAAACACATGATAAACAGAATACATTATATATTCCCATTTCATAATTCATCCCATCTCTGATTTAAGCTTGACCTCAAGCCGACAATTAAAATTTATTGAAGCCAACTTAGCTTTAAACTTGTAACCTGGTCAAAAAAACACCTGTTGACTCTATTTTGTTTGTAAGACACAACATTTTAACAGAGAACGTATTAATACCCTTTAAACAAATGTATTTGTTTGTTTGTTTTGAATTTCGCGCAAAGCTACACGAGGACTATCTGCGATAGTCGTCCCTAATTTAGCAGTGTAAGACTAGAGGGAAGGCAGCTAGTCATCACCACCCACCACCAACTCTTGGGCTACTTTTTTAACAACGAATAGTGGGATTAACCGTCACATTATAGCGCCCCCACGGCTGAAAGGGCGAGCATGTTTGATGGGACGCGACCCACAGATTGCGAGTCGAGCTTCCTAACCACCTGGCCATGCCGGGCCCTCCATTATAGTAAAACTCTTCAACTGAAGATTTAGAAATAATACCAGACATAGTGACAAAAATACATCCCCTGTTAACAAAAGTGTTTACATTTCAATAATCTATATTATAAAACACAATAGTATATAAAGAAACAATCCTTTAACATAGATTAAATGAAAAACAACATTGCCCTTTAATATAGAAGTACATGAAAATATACTTAAACAGTGAACTTGTTGATATCCTTCATAAACATGCTATGCAAATACTCACCTCGCAAGCAATAAGATTAAAACTAAATAACAAAACAGGAAAGAAAGTCAAACTAGAAAAAAAAATCAGAGATACACTGCTCACTTTGAAAGTGAAAAGACTAGCAGAATAAAAAAAAACAGTAAGGCCAGTAACAATGAATTACATATTTAAACAAACTTTTACAAAGATCACCTACTTCCTTTTAGTGGGGATTAGTTTAACAAACCACCTAACAAAAATCAATAATAACGTAACAAGAAAGAATACAAAAATTTTCATATAGATAACCTGCTCCTTTAGGAAGGAGTAGACTAATATTTGGTGTCATGACGACACAGAGGACTTATGGCTCTTTCGTGACGAATGAAATTAAAAAACAATGTGGAGACTACAAGAAAAAAAATAACATAATTAACTCTTAGAGTGCAATTTACCCTTTGTACATAGTAACACACAATTAAATAATGTAAAAAACTAATGATTAATAGCAAGAACATTAATAACAAGAACATACAAAAAACTTCTTGTTCACGTGTGAATGCAGGCAAGGGTATATTACACATTCAGGATACATTGATTATAAAGGAAGATAAATAAAAATGTTATAAACGACAAAAACTTTAATCCCTGCACTTTCATACATGTGCAAACGTAAAGGAGTGAGGCCACATCATTATGTAATTAGAAATAATAACAAATAAGTAAGTAAACAGAAATCATGTTAAATAACGGACTCGAAATGTACTCCAAAGAATTCAAACATTCTAATTCTTAAGCGCGCTAAAGGTTGAATATTATATATATATATATATAAACATGAGTTACCCTCTTGGCTCAGAGAGGCTCACCACCACCATTGTTCACAATTCTCACTCATGGGTGTCCATTGTGTCTTCTACTGGGGAATCAGCTCTAAATGACTGAAGTTATCCATAAGCACCACTTCTAATCCTTCTAGACTGTTCATTTGTGATGTGTACCAGAGCTGGGACTGTGGTGCTCTGGCTGGCGATAGTCTGGAGGTATTATAGAAATATTCCTAAGCAGTCTTGAATTTGACAGGTGCCAGCCCATTTAAATGACCCATGCTTCCCCAGCACTGGGAGTGATCCTCAGTGGGGAATAGTTCAATACAACTAGGTATATCAGATATCGACAGGCCTTTTGGATTTCCATGGTTGTATGCTGACTGACTTCACAGACTTTCACAGCATTGGTAAAAGTCCTATGTCCAGAAGAGGACTTCTCCTGGACTCGACACCTCTCTCTTACAACTATCTGTCTCTGACAGCAAACTCCCCCTTTTTGTAATTGTGAGTACTTCTATTTCCAGAAATAATACCTTCTTTACATAAAAAATGTTGCTTTAAACTCTTATTAACTCAAGAGGTCTAGTAAGAACTATTGCACAAATTATAAAACACAGAAAACTCTGCAATAAATCCTGTGGTCAGAGGTATCAAATGTTTCTTTTTTATCCTCTTGTGGTGTTCTGTTTGCTTTTATAACAATAAAGACTATCTTTGTTACAAACCAACCAAACAAACGAACATAAACACAAGTGTACATACCTTCATAAACAAGAGAATATCACAATAAAAGTCAAGTAGGAAAACCCCGAAAACTAGTTGTTTTGCTAACACGAAACCATCAGAATCTTTATATTGTGATTGTATCACCACATGGCTGATTCATCTTTGATAGCATTTGCAGGCTTAAACGTACTAACGTCATCCCCAGGATCAGTTAACTGACATTTCTGTCTTTTTTGACAGCCAAAAATGGGGAGTTTGTTTGGTATGTTTTGAATTTTAAACAAAGATTCTCGAGAGCCATCTGTGCTACTCGTCCCTAATTTAGCAGTAATAGACTAAAGTGAAGGCAGCTTGGGTTATTCTTTTACCAGCGAATAATGGGAATGACTATCACAATATAACGCTTCCACGGCTGAAAGGGTGAGCATGTTTGGTGGGACAAGGATCCAAACCCACGACCCTCAGACTGCGAGTCGAGTGCTCTAACTACCAGGCCATGTCAGGCTAAAATGGAAAGAGAGAGAGAGAGAAGAAAAAAAAGTTACATTGAAACAGAGAAATTCCAACGGTCCTGGACCAAGTATTTTCATGAATATAAACAAACTAGACGAAAATTACGAAAACATCTATATAACTAAAGATGTGGAAAAATACATAATTTATTAGCATATAACTCTGTTAGGAAGAATAACAGAATTAATGATGTGTTCAGTGAGCTGCCTTTCAGGCACTTGGTTCCAGTAGAATAATTAATGGTGTGTTCACTGAGCTGCCTTTCGGGCACTTGGTTCCAATAACAGCATTAAAGATGTGTTCACTGAGCTGCCTTTCGGGCACTTGGTTTCGATAACAGCATTAATGATGTGTTCACTGAGCTGCCTTTCGGGCACTTGGTTTCAATAACAGAATTAATGGTGTGTTCACTGAACTGCTTTTCGATACTTGGTTCTAATAACAGCATTAATGATGTGTTCACTGAGCTGCCTTTCAGGCACTTGGTTCCAATAGAATAATTAATGCTGTGTTCACTGAGCTGCCTTTCGGGCACTTGGTTCCAATAACAGCATTAAAGATGTGTTCACTGAGCTGCCTTTCGGGCACTTGTTTCCAATAAAAGAATTAATGGTGTGTTTACTGAGCTGCCTTTAGGGCACTAGGTTCCAGGATAGTGTTTATATTCAGCTCTTAACGCAAGCAGACAATTTGTCACACTAGGCACAGCTGGTTCATTTCTTAAGATCTTACAGAGACAAGGTATGTCTACCAAGTAATTACTGCTTGCCTGTCCGTACTCAAATACAAGAATAAAAGTCTTGCGTTGATTGTCTTCCTGAGAGTGAACCACATCTTAGTTGATACATATCCAATGCTTGTGTCTGGTAGAAGTTATTAGGTAATTACATTGCTACGAACGTTCCTTCTAAGCTGCACAACAATCTGTCAGGAACTGCACATCAAAATCAACAGACCATTCACAAATCAGTCACTTGGTAGTTGTTCTGTGTGGAAGACTTAGGCCTACAATTTAAACAATACCATGTCCAAACGTAAAGCAGAAGTACAGGCACCAACACCCCCTCAAAAAGGTGCTAGACGAAAAAGTAGTGCTCAGAGGAGTTTGTAGTCCACCAAGAACAAAGAATAATTAAAAGGGAACATCGACTGCAACTCACGATATTAATGTTTACTAGGGCACAAAGTAAAACCTTGACTCTTTGACCTCTACGTTTACTATTTGAACAAGCTTACTGCATATAAATATATTTGCATTAGATCAAACCAATTTGTGCACATTTGGGACTTGGCAACTCTGTCCCAGGTAGAACCTGAGGTGGAAAGAGAGTTTACAAGTTCTAATATTTTGGTTCATAAAACGACTTGTGTGTGTCATCTGGCATGGCAGTTGACCAAGAACACCATGGTCAAAGGTCTGGGAGGTGCAGTGAACCTCACGGGAACTTCTAGAACATTCAGTCGTTGGATAGTGGCATGGCCATAATTATCATTTATAACGCTTTGTGTTTAACTACAAACAAACTAATATCCTCTAAAGAACCTGTAAGAAGTTTGTAAAAATGAGATTATAAATCCATGTCTTTATTATTTAGTAACTCACTGTTTGACCACTTGATTCTGTATACTGTAACCCTGTAGTCATGTCATATATAGAATCAGAAAGTGTTGTTTTTTGAACTAGGTATTTGTAACTGAACAAGGATATTTGCCACCAGGTGTAACATTACTGCAAATAAATTTTTGGAAATATATTAATCGTTTCATCAATTACTGTTCAGCATAATAGAAACCTAGATAGAAATACATATATAACAAAACTCTACAATTCTTGAACTCTTTTGTTTTTCTCCTCTTCATTATACCGGTTTTGTGAGTTCAAAGGTCACTTTTCAGGGTGTAAATTTTACAGATAATTTATAACATACCTCTTTTAAACTAAATATAAATACATACCTTTCAAAAGTATAAACACAAAATCCTATATAACTTAAATACCTTAAAATATACTCAAAAATAAATTAATTTAAACTTATCAAATATACTTTTTTTATCATGTTTCTTTTGATTGAAACTTTATTTTAATTATATTACCGCCTTAACTCCACAGTTTTTAACAGTTTAACGGCTCTTATTTTATTGTTCTACTTTGAGATTCCTAGTAACAGTTTTTACCGTTTGAAATTTCCAACTAACTTTACTAAAAAACAGTGAAAAGGATTTTATTAAGAATCACTATTTTTTTTCAAAAGATGAATACACATATGGATAATATCTGTGGGTTTTTATTTCATCGTTATAAGGGACCTAATAGTATATCTTTGGTTTGTTGACTCAAGTTGTGCTGATGAGTCTTCAATAGGCGAAACTGTAGAGCACAGCAAGAGGGTACGACCAATCAAAGAATGGATTAGGTCTTCTATACGTCACAGATTTTCTTTTCAATTTGACATCTGGTGAAAAAGAAAATAAATATTTCACATATATATATGTATATGGATACTAGTTCTAAAAGTTCAAATTTGAAATCAGAATGAAAAAGAAATTATATCTGAATTTGCAGTACATTTGGGGAAAGCATATACCCTGATTGTTACGCGTTACCTGGTGGTGGCACAATTTGCCACCAGAGGGCGTTGTTGAGAATTTTTATATCCATAATAAATCACAACTGTGAGACGTATTATTACAGATGGATTAATGTGTGAAGTGAAACAAATAAAACATAGAAGTGGCTGTATCGAAAATCGATGCAGGGGAGAGGATAAAAAAAGTAGGCTGTTTCATAATGCTGAGTTGATAAGTAAACTTGATTACATACTTAAAAGTTCTCATGGCTCTAAAAGTATTTACTCTTTTCGGCAAGAGCACAACTATATTGGAAGGATCGGTTTTAGGAAGTAGGCGAAGTAGGAACTGTCGACTAGGGGAGCAAATCAATAAAAGTTTATATTAATCTTACTTTAAACAGAATTGAATATTTCGCGCTCGCTTTACATCCATTGTCTTTTACTGACATGAAAACTGTGTTTGTAAACACAAAAACTATCAGGTAATTAACTTAAATATAAAAAAACTTCTACTAAATTAAAAATAACAAACAAACAAACTAGTCCCGAAATAAATATTTCACACATTAGGAGTTAAGTGAATAAAAAAGCCAGTTCTTCCTGAAAGAAATATTTTACACATTAGGAGTTAAAGAAATGAAAAACCAATTATTCACACCTAGTTCTTCCTGAAAGAAATATTTCACACATTAGGAGTTAAAGAAATGAAAAAGCCAGTTATTCACACTCAGTTCTTTCTGAAAGAAATATTTCACACATTAGGAGTTAAAGAAATGAAAAAAGCAAGTTCTTCACACCCAGTTCTTTCTGACGTATTGAAATATCGAAGCAATATAAGTTGAGAATCAGTTGAAATACAAGGCCAGAGATATAGAAACCCAAGCGAGCATAATACACACATCAATATTTTAATTATACCAAATGATGAAACAATGCATTCTAATCATTACATGTAACATAATATCAAATTGTAGATATAATGGTCACCAAATATTCGATAGCTTCTGGTTCAACTGGTATTAAACTAAAGGCTTCTTGGGCAGTGATTTGTGGGAGAGAGAAGACAGATCTGAAATGCTACTTAAAACGCCTATGATTTTAAGGGCCAGGCATGGCCAGGAGGTTAGGGCCCTCGACTCGCAATTTGCGGGTTCTAATCCCCGCTCTACCAAACATGCTCGCCCTTTCAGCTGTGGGGGTGTTATAATGTGAGGGTCAATCCCAAAACTCGTTGGCAGAACAGTAGTCCAAGAGTTGGCGGTGGGTGGTGATGACTAGCTGCCTTCCCTCTAGTCTTTCAAACAAACTGATTTTTAACGTGCAATGGACAAATGAAGAGGAATGAGAAAATACAAAACATTTGCTGTTTCTGTTGTCGAGTTTTCGCGCAAAGCCACCCAAGAGCTATTTGTCCCTAACTATGAAGTGATATACTAAAGGGGACACTACCCTACGTCAACGTTTTACCAATGAATAACGGGACTGACTGTCATAGTATAACGCCTACACGGCTGAAAGGCCATGTTCGGTGATGGAATTCGAACCCGTAACCCACAGATTGCAAATCGAGCAACCTAAGAACTAGGTCATGCCAGTCCTGCAAGACGCTACATCAAATTTTCCTTGGTCGAGAACAAAAATCGAATCAGCAGTGGAAACTTCTACTAGCCAAGATAAATATAATTATGGAAACTTCTACTAGCCAAGATAAATATAATTATGGAAACTTCTACTAGCCAAGATAAATATAATTATGGAAACTTCTACTAGCCAAGATAAATATAATTATGGAAACTTCTACTAGCCAAGATAAATATAATTATGGAGAATATATAAACAAATACACACACACACACACACAAAAAGAGAAAAAAACAAGCGCAATAATAAAATGGTCATTGAGAGTGACCTAATGATTCTAAAAAGTATCCCCAGGTGCAATTAAATTCGTTGTAGAAGATATAACAATAGTAAAATAAAGACACATACATGAAAATATTTATTAAGTAGTCTACATTCTTTTCTTACATCATATTCACAACGCTATATGATTTTTGCTTCATTACGCTCACTTTGAACCCGTGTTGAATATAGTCCGAACACTCAAAACTGTGGATTGGCGTTATAATAAATGATGAGGAAATCTCCTTGTTTTTACTCACAGTAGCAGGTTTTTTGTAGATGTAATACTGTAAAAAAAAGTCAAAACATTCAAATGGAGAATAATAATCTATATGAAATTACTATATAGTTAGCGGTCAAACACACCAAAAATTACAAGTTTTTATAATCATCTTATTCACATAATAGCTATCTCTATAGTTAGCGGTCAAACACACCAAAAATTACACGTTTTTATAATCATCTTATTCACATAACAGCTATCTCTATAGTTAGCGGTCAAACACACCAAAATTACAAGTTTTTATAATCATCTTATTCACATCATAGCTATCTCTATAGTTAGCGGTCAAACACACCAAAATTACAAGTTTTTATAATCATCTTATTCACATCATAGCTATCTCTATAGTTAGCGGTCAAACACACCAAAATTACAAGTT
>NW_013675059.1:15801-23438 GCF_000517525.1 Limulus polyphemus | reverse complement strand
TACGACTAATGTGTTGGTTTATTTAAAACAATACTACAGACAGTTAACAGAATTATTATAGGGAGATTACACGACTGCTGTGGTGGTTTATTTAAAACAATACTACAGACAGTTAACAGAATTATTATAGGGAGATTACACGACTGCTGTGGTGGTTTATTTAAAACAATACTACAGACAGTTAACAGAATTATTATAGGGAGATTATACGACTGCTGTGGTGGTTTATTTAAAACAATACTACAGACAGTTAACAGAATTATTATGGGGGGCTTACTTAACTACTGTGGGGGTTTGCAAAACTACAGAGAAGAGTTAATAGCACTATTAGGGGGTCCTGAAAAGACAAAAATCAAAAGTTGTAACTCTTTATGAGCTATTTATCTTTCAATACATTTATACAATACTAAATCGAACACTTTAACTGGTATTAAACTGTTTCTATTGAAGTTAAAAATAAAAGGAATTTCAATCTAGCAATAGTGGCCTTTAGTTGAGCATATCATTAGTCACGTGAGTTTAGTGGTACTTTATTTAGCATATTTTTAGTCACCTGACCTGTTAGTGATCTTAATTTAGCATGTCATTAGTAACCTGAATGTTAGTGGTACTTAATGTAACGTGTCACTAGTCACCTTACTGCTAGTATCTTAATTTAGCATATCCTTAGTCACCTGACTTTTAGTGGTACTTTAATTTAGCATATCGTTAGTCTCCTGACTGTTAGTGATCTTCATTTACCTTATCGTTAGTCACCTGACCGAATATATATATTTGAAAACAAGTGGAGTGCGTGTTGTTCGTATATTTTTTCGAATTTATCGCCAGAAAATCACAGACACCAATTGTAGAAGAATCCTTAGCCCAACAACAACAATACCCAATATATAATATTAAGAACAATAAGCCTCTTTATTCTGACAATGCTCAACTAAATATCACTAACAGTCAGGCACCTAACGACATGCTTAACTAAGTACTACTAACAGTCAGGTGACTAGTGACATGTTAAATTAAGTACCACTAACAGTCGGGTGACTAATAACATGCTAAATTAAGATCACTAACAGTCAGGTGACTAATGAAATTCTAAATTAAGATCACTAACAGTTAGGACACTAATGATATGCTATATTAAGATCACTAACAGTCAGGTGACTAATAATATGCTAATTTAAGTACCACTGAAAGTCAGGTGACTAATGAAATCCTAAATTAAGTACCACTAACAGTCAGGTGACTAATGATATGCTAAACTAAGTACCACTAACACAGGCAGACAAAGACAGAACAAACAGGAAGTAAAGTTACGAGAAGGAGTTCGGCCAAAGAAAAGTTAAACGCAAAGTTAATCGTCGTAGGAGTGGAAGGACTAACGATTAATATAGGCCTAATGGTTGATATATATTAGAGTGAGAGTAACGATATTGAAAGAGATAAGAAGAATAATTTATTTCATCAAAGAGAGTTCTAAAGCAACTGAACTAGCCTCAGTGGACTTTGACAAATAGGTAGACGATTCTTGGAAAATACTAAGAGAGAAAAAAAAAAGAGCAGACGATTTTAGAAGAATAGGATAAAACCGTTGTAATTGGACGAAACGTAAGTGAACTACATTTCGATAGTTTGGCGATAGTAATAAAGAAAAATAGTTCGGCTTGTCAACTGAAATTCTAAAGCAATTTAATAGGCCTAAGTGGACTTTTGACAACAAGAAGAGAACAATATAGTGTTTATGATACAACTATGATATACAGTGTAAAGAATTTGGTTGTACATACGTTTAACGTTTTCCTCTGTCTGTATGCTTTTCCCGCTCATCTCACACCATTTATAAGTTTATTACTTAATCGTCTGCTCACTATATCCTCGACATCAATAAATTTCACGCGACGTTCTATAATCTCGACATCAATGAGTTATAAACACAACGTACAACGCTTACCAATTTACGTAACTAAACTTGTCATAACATTTACTTTAAAAAAAATTGCTTCTAACTCTCTTGTTATGAACAAAACTAAATATTCAACCACAAAATAAATAAAATTAATAATATCTATACGAAACAGTATTTTATATCATGACAAGCATGTCATTAGACATCTGACTGTTAGTGGTACTTAGTTAAACATGTCGTTAAGCACCTAACTGATAGTGGTAGTCAGTTGAACATATTGTTAGGCGCCTGACTAATAGTGACATTCAGTTTAGCCTGACGTTAGGCGCCTGAGTAATAGTGACATTCAGTTTAGCCTGACGTTAGGCGCCTGAGTAATAGTGACATTCAGTTTAGCCTGACGTTAGGCGCCTGAGTAATAGTGACATTCAGTTTAGCCTGACGTTAGGCGCCTGAGTAATAGTCACAATCAGTTGAGTTTGTCATAAGATAACCGAAATACAAGAGATGGAACATTTCTAAACTTGTTAAATATTTAAGAAAGAAACTTCAACACACTACTGAAAGTTCCATTCACAAGTCTCGTTAAGTACTTCCCTTCTGACGTATCATTCACAAGTCTCGTTAAGTACTTCCCTTCTGACGTATCTTCCTCGAATGAAATTTCATTTACTAAAAATGTGGTCTGGGATTGATCGCGGGTTCGAATCCCCGTTCCACCAAACATGCTCGTCCTTTCAGCCATGGTGGCGTTATAATGGGACGGCCAATCCCACTATTCGTTGTTAAAAGAGTAGCCCAAGAGTTGGTGGTGGGTGGTGATGACTAGCTGCCTTCCCTCTAGTCTTTCACTACTAATATAGGGACGGCTAGCGCAGATAACCCTCGTGTTGCTTTTCACTAAATTCCAACAAACAAATAAATAAAAATGTTATCAACTTGATTCTTCAATCGAGTTCATGTATGGCAATGAATACAAAGGTTTAGCCCCCCCCCCAGTGGCACAGCGGTATGTCTGCGGACTTACAACGCTAGAATCCTGGTTTCGATACCCGTGATGGACAAAGCACAGATGGCCCATTGTGTTGCTTTGTGCTTAATTACAAACAAGCAAAGGTTTAACTTGGAGAGTGAAGGTGGTTTCTTGGGAATTTTGGATTTTTATTTCCCCCCTCCCAAAAAAAAATAAAACGATTTCCATCAGAATTATCTAAAAGTTTAATTTTGAGAACGAAAGAGGTTTCTTGGAAATGATGAGATGTTGTTCCCAGTAGACCACAAAGCATCGATCCACAGTTATCTGAAAGTTTAACTTGAAGAGTGAAGGAGGTTTCTCAAGAATGGTGGATTGCTGTTCTCCATAGAGAAAAAAAAAAGGTTTCTAAACTCAGTTATTTACTGGATATCGTTCAAGAGACATAAAATAAAGACATTCTACACGTGCACCATTCTGGGAACTGAGGAAGTTAAACTGGTTTTATCTTTAAGCAGTAAATCGTGTGGAATGTTGTTCACATTAGCTCCAAGACATGTACAGTAGGTAGCTTTGTCAAGCACAATGGGCTATCCGTACTCTGCCCGCCACTGGTATCGAAGCCGAGTTTTTAGCGTTATAAGTTTTCAGTCTTTCTTTCCGCTGAGCCACTTGGGTGGGGGTTAGGGCGCTCGACTCGCAATCTGAGGGTCCCCGTCCCACCAAACATGCTCGCCCTTTCAGCCGTGTGGGTGTTATAATGTGACGGTCAATCCCACTATTCGTTGGTAATAAGAGTAGCCCAAGAGTTGGCGGTGGTTGGTGATGACTAGTTGCCTTCTGTCTAATTTTTCATTGCTAAATTAGGGACGGCTAGCGCAGATAGCTCTGGTGTAGCTTTGCGCGAAATTCAAAAACAAACAAGGTTCAATTCCTGCAGTTGATACAGTCTATCGTGCAGCTCTGCGCATAAAACAAACATTCTAGCATATATTATTTTTTCATTTTTTTTTCTTCAAATTGTTACATGTGACTAAATCCAGAAACTTAGAAGTAGAAAAAAAAAACATCTCCTTTCACATTCCCCTACCCCAACACCTTTCTTGACAAATTATTAAACGCCGGTTTAAATTTTTGGAAATATTCCTTCAGTGCTGTCTTGCAGAAATTTTGGATTATTTCCAAGAGATTACGTCACACTAGCTTGCTCGTAGCAGTCTTAAGAAGACTCGCTCATGCGCAGAAAATATGAAATAAGTTATAACTATTAATAAGGTTGCCTCGAGAAAGAATACGTAGGCAGACTTTTTACATGCGGTGTTTAAGATTTTATGTAATCTTGCTAAAGTTGTATAGGTACGCAGAAAATTTGATATTCACGAATGTTCGAATCATCATACAATGACAGACTTAAAAAATACTTTCAATTCAAGGATTTAAAAACAAAACAACATGCTCTTTTATTTTACTTCTGCTCGACTGACGGATTTCTCAATTTTTGGGTAATTTACAATTCTGATGAAATTGTATGAAAAAAATGATTAAATATTCGTAAACCGGAATGGATAACGGTCGTAATAAACATACTCCTTCATGTAAATTGCATACAGTGTGTCAATTACAAACTATGAAAGAGATATTTTCATATCGGTTTCACGGTGCCTGTAAGTGTTTCAGTGTTTCTTGCTGTATGTAAAGTTACAAGGCACAACCTGAGAAAAAGATCACTGATTTTCATGTCGGTTTCTTGGTGGATGTAAGGTTGCAAGCCATAACCTATGAAAGAGATTAGATATTTACATGTCGATTTCTGATGAGTGGATGTAAGTGTTCAAGTTACGAGCTCTAAGAGAGGCGACATATTTTAATGTCGGTTTCTTGGTGGATGTAAGTGTTCAAGTTACAAGCTCTAAGAGAGACGACATATTTTCATGTCGGTTTCTTGGGTGATGTAAGTGTTCAAGTTACAAGCTCTAAGAGAGACGACATAATTCCATGTCGGTTTCTTGGGGGATATAAGTGTTCAGATTACGAGCTCTAAGAGTGATGACATATTTTCATGTCGGTTTCTTGGTGTATGTCAGTGTTCAGCTTACGAGCTCTAAGAGTGATGACATATTTTCATGTCGGTTTCTTGGGGGATGTAAGTGTTCAAGTTACAAGCTCTAAGAGTGATGACATAATTCCATGCCGGTTTCTTGGTGGATGTAAGTGTTCAAGTTACAAGCTCTAAGAGTGATGACATAACTCCATGCCGGTTTCTTGGTGGATGTAAGTGTTCAAGTTACGAGCTCTAAGAGTGATGATATATTTCCATGTCGGTTTCTTGGTGGATGTAAGTGTTCAAGTTACAAGCTCTAAGAGTGATGGCATATTTCCATGTCGGGTAACTTGAACACTTACATCCACCAAGAAAAAACAACGAAAGTGGAGAAACGTTTTACTGAATCTTATGAGTTTAAAACTCACGGTTTTATTCACATTGATTACTTCCCATGTGTGGATGTTTAACATAAATATTAACGATGCATGTTTAACCTTTCCTTTACCTTGGCTTGGAGTGAAGTACAGTTAGACCCACCGAGAGACCGGAGATATTTGCCTTGGGCCCAAAAGAAGGCTCACGAAAGTGGCAAAAAAAATTGTACGGAACGTATGAAATCAGGACGGGACGTTAATCAAACATTAATCGCGCCTTTAACCAATTACGCGTCTACGCGGCATCAGTCCAAAAAATATTTGGGGAGGTGGACATAGCAATTTTTCCTTGGGGTGCACGATGGTTGACGGCGGCTCTTAGAAACAATATATGATTCTCTAGTGAGTTTTCAGTATCTACAATGTATAAATAGATAGACGTTAAAGCTGATCGTTCAGAAGATCTCCCAATATTTTATGTCGATTTTCCTGTCGTGACAGATTTTTTTTTTATATAGGCATTGAATACAAAGTGGTATTTTCTTGAATTGTTCTAATCTTGTTTACTTCTTCGTATTTGCTTTTTGGTGACGTCATTCGGGCTTTCATTCTGAGCTCCTCAAGGTACATAGCATTTAACAAACTGATCAACAGCACAACAGATAAAATATCTATAACTAGCAAAAGTACCCGTCCCCAGTGACTGGAAAAGTTTAAGTTATCAAGCAAAAGTACCCGTTCCCAGTGACGGAAAAGTTTAAGTTTATCAAGCAAAAGTACCCGTCCCCAGTGACGGAAAAGTTTAAGTTAATCTATCAGTTTAAATTATTTCATGGAATTTAATAGGTTAATTTTATTTCACTCTCTGTTTCACTCAGAGCCGAAGCACTGAGTTACTTATACCGCCCACCCTGAAACGTAATTGTTGAGCATTTCAGTCATGCTACGAGCCGCTTAACAATAACATACGGTAAATCTACGTTTTTATTATTTAAGTTACGTCACAGTTTGAAATGTGAATGTTCGTGTGATTAATTCCTAACAATTTAGTGTATAATATCCTGCTTGGGAAATAAAATTCGGCATCAACATTATTCATGACTGTTCTCCCGTCATTTCAAAATTGAATGTTGAGCTTTGCCTGCATGCACAGCTTTTTAAACGCAGCTCGAGAAGAGGCCACTGTAAAAGACGAACGCTCGGACCACGGTTTGCAATATATATATATAAGATTAGATTTAACCTCTTTTTTCAAAATTTTATTTTACTTATGATAAAAATGTACTTTTATTGTTCTAAGCCTTTTTTCGTAGATAACAGCTGTTCTAATTCATTGTAGGTGCTGGGAAAAGATTATATTAACTAACATAAGTAACAGAGTTCTGTAAATTAAAACAAAAATAGGGATTTTGTCAATTTCTCTTTCAGGAAAAAAGTCCTGTAAAAAGAAAGAATTTTTTATATTTTTGGAATATGTCATTAGAAACATTGTATTAATATTATAGGCTTTTTTAAACAGCACAGAGACATAGACATTGAAAGGACATAATTTTATAATAGTTAACCTTCACGTAAACTGTTACAGTTCCCAAGTAGTTAGACATCACGTAAACTGGTACGGTTTCCAAATAGTCATCACGTAAACTGTTACGGTTTCTAAATAGTTAGCCATCACGTAAACTGGTACAGTTTCAAAATAATCATCACGTAAACAGTTACGGTTTCCAAATAGTTAGGCATCACGTTAACTGCTACGGTTTCGAAATAGTTAGCCATCACGTAAACTGGTACAGTTTCAAAATAATCATCACGTAAACAGTTACGGTTTCCAAATAGTTAGGCATCACGTTAACTGCTATGGTTTCGAAATAATTAACCATCACGTAAACTGGTACAGTTTCCAAATAGACATCACAAGCTGCTACAGCTTGTAAATAGTTCGCCATCACGTAAACTGCTACGGTTTCTAATGCCTCGCCAGCTTTTGTTGTTTGAATACGAAATTCATTCGCCATTTTATAGTTTGGTCTTATTATTTTGCCGAGATGGGTGCCTAAGTTATCCCACTATACTACTCTCTGAGGAAATATTGTAGGAGATGAGGATAATCAGTTTTCTCATTTGTCCTACTCTCTGAGGAAATATTGTAGGAGATGAGGATAATCAGTTGTCTCGTTTGTCCTACTCTCTGAGGAAATATTGTAGGAGATGAGGATAATCAGTTGTCTCGTTTGTCCTACTCTCTGAGGAAGTATTGTAGTGGATGAAGATAATCAGTTGTCTCGTTTGTCCTACTCTCTGAGGAAGTATTGTAGTGGATGAAGATAATCAGTTGTCTCGTTTGTC
>NW_013675059.1:10906-14830 GCF_000517525.1 Limulus polyphemus | reverse complement strand
GAGATGAGGATAATCAGTTGTCTCGTTTGTCCTACTCTCTGAGGAGGTATTGTTGGAGATGAGGATAATCAGTTGTCTCGTTTGTCCTACTCTCTGAGGAGGTATTGTAGGAGATGAGGATAATCAGTTGTCTCGTTTGTCCTACTCTCTGAGGAACTATTGTTGGAGATGAGGATAATCAGTTGTCTCGTTTGTCCTACTCTCTGAGGAAGTATTGTAGTGGATGAGGATAACCAGTATCAGTTCAATACCTAGGATAAACATCTCATGGAAGGTTTCTTATATTTTTTAAGTAAAATGACGCGTCACTCGTGGAAACTATAAGTTTGTCTCTGCTACAAACAGTAAAAGTGGTTAGACATTTTCATATCGGTTAATTTTGAGCATGTCACGTCAGTAATGTTTCATAAAATATCCGTATCAATTCCAAAATCCTCTTATTACCCCCGAGAGGAAAGAATTATATCTTTTAACAGGCATCAATTATTTTATCCTAGGCTCCTAAAGTTGCAGGGATGTTTTAATTATTTCACGTTCTCCCCCCCTCCAAAAAAAAACCCACTGTAAAATTATTCAATTTTTTTAATTGATTACTCGTCCAAATGTTGATAACTTTCTCGCAAAAAAAAACAGCAAAAAAAAACTGTTACCTGTGAATTCTTATTCCTTTTAAAAAGTAAAATGATATTAGAATTTCCAATTAGAATGGAACTAGGGGTTTATAAGCTGCCCCCGCAGACCCCTCTGTGCATGGGGGGCACGCTAAATAGTGACTCAGAGCGCTATAATAAATCGGATACGCAGGGTGCCCCCATACATTCTACGCTACGCCTATGAATGGGACTTAATATGCTTATGGGTTAATCGGCGATGTTAGAGACTTCTGGGATTAAGGTAGGTAAAACCCTCCCTAATACTGAACTACTGAGCAACTATAGCAGCTTTACCTGGCCCATTTTTAGCCTCTGCTGAGCTGCTCATAGAACGGCTCTGTGTTGGTTTTTTTATTCAAGCACAAACTTTCAGCTAATAGCTCTTGACCGATTTTATATCTAATTACAGTTTTGGACTCGGGGGGGGGGGTCTTGTCCTTTCGAATGATGTATTTGACCACACCCGAAGTCTCATAGATTAATTTCTTCTAATCCTGCCTCAAAGAATTTCAACTTTAGGGTTGGCTGGTATAGATCCTGATGAGTAATAAAATTGAATCGGGTATAGGCGCGCCCTACGCTTGGTAATCTACTGTAATCCTGCCTAAAAGAATTTCAAGTGCCGCGGCTATTGAGGATTCCTTCTTATTATTACAAGTAGCCTTAATTGATACTTGAATTTCTTGTCTCCCAGATCGTTCATTGTGCTTATGGCTTCCCTAATTTAACTTAAAATCTTCCTGTTTCGTCTTTCTTATATCGAAGAGAGAAAATGTTGAGATATATATACACGAATTCCGTAAGAAGTCCGTCTAAATTCTGTAGAACATAAGCTTCTTTGTAACTACAGTGCTTAAGTAATTCACAAACACTTTTATCAATACCAAAACTTTTAGATAATCAAGTTTGAATATATTTCGGATGCAATAAGCACGTGTGGTTTCTAGATAATCACCAAACAGGACGAGTTTATAGTGGAACCTAACGATGTGACGACAAGAACTGGAAAGTAACGAGGCCGAACCACTAAGATGGCTAACGATTCATTTTTTCGTTTTCCATGACCATTAAAGACCCAGCCGCCACTAGTGAACCGTGAAAGAAGCTGAAATGTGCATAAGAACTTAAAAACTGTTAAAGTTTGTTTCTTTATTTTGGCGCAAAACAACGCAAAAAGGCCACCTGCGGGGATCGACCCCTGAATTTTAGCGTTATAAGCTCTGAAGCTTACCGCCGCCCGCGTCTCTTTGGGTCAATTGTTTAAATAATTACTCCAGTTTCTCATTTCCGTGATTTTCGAGCGAAGTTTTAGAATCTTCCGGTCAAAATTAAAAGAAAGTCATCCTGAGAAGTTGAAACGCGACACTAGATCAGTTCTGTTTTCAAAAGAGAACTGAACAAACCTCAACGCCTTATTTTGAACAAAGAGTAAATATGAGAATGTAAAATTTGAAAAAAAAAATTCAACAAGGTAATGATAAGCGTAAAATTTGAATTTTTAATAAACAACCATCACCATCTTCAACTTGGGCTTAAACAAACAAATACGAGAAGCTAAGTTTTTTAAAAGAAAAATTTAAAAAGTTACGAGTGAAGATGCCTTAAAGATCCTTTCTGTTCTTCAATATTTCCTATTATTACTTTAGTGAATATTAAAGGACAAGATATTCAGTTGCTACAGTAAAACTTAAAGTAAAACTTCCCTCGTATTTGGAATTTAATTTTTACTTTAATACAAGATATGTGGGAGATTCGATTATCTGAGAAACGAAGACTTTCAAAAGAGCTCGTAGTGTAGAATATAAATAAACCACGGGCGTCATAGCAATGGAAGCAGTATTATTCCTCGGTTGCCAAGGTGAAAGATGAGCAACGTGTTGTTGTATTAGAAATGTGCGAAAAGCTTAACTCAACCTAATACAGCAGAGACGAGGGTTAGAGCAAAGAAGATTAACTCAACCTAATATAGCAGAGACGAGGGTTAGAACAAAGAAGATTAACTCAACCCTAATATAGCAGAGACTAGGGTTAGGACGGAGAAGATTAACTCAACCCTAATATAGCAGAGACTAGGGTTAGGACGGAGAAGATTAACTCAACCTAATACAGCAGAGACAATGGTTAGGACGAATAAGATTAACTCAACCTAATATAGCAGAAACGAGGGTTAGAACGAAGAAATTAACTCAACATAATATAGCAGAGACGAGGGTTAGAACAAAGAAGATTAACTCAACCTAATACAGCAGAGACAAGGGTTAGGACGAATAAGATTAACTCAACCTAATATAGCAGAGACGAGGGTTAGGACGAAGATTAACTCAACATAATAACGCAAAGACGAGGGTTAGGACGAAGAAGATTAACTCAAAATAATATAGCAGAGACGATGGATAGAACGAAGAAATTAACTCAACCTAATATAGCAGAGATGAGGGCTAGGACGAAAAGATTAACTCAACCTAATACAGCAGAGACGAGGGTTAGGACGAAGAAGATTAATCTAACCTAATATAGCTGAGACGCGGGTTAGGACGAAGAAGATTTACTCAACGTAATGTAGCTGAAACGAGGGTTAGGACGAAGAAGATTATTTCAACCTGTCCTGGGCGTAGCCTGAAGGTTGGCAGCCCGTTGCCGCACTTCACACATTGGCTCTGAAGGTGTTATAAACGATTGAAAATCAGCTCCCACTGTTCGGTCAGTCGACAGTTCAACACTTAAAAACCTATCCATCGACATGGCTGAAATAAAAGGGGTCCAAATTTAAAGGCTGAAATTATTTTCATGAGAAGAATGAGTTATTTTAAGATCCAGAAGATATTACTGAGTGAGTTTCATCGATTGTCACACGAAGTACTCCAGCAGAGTAAAGATAACTGTTCTGTTACTTTAAGAACGTACCAGAGTATTGACGCAATGTCAGGCTTGGAGGAAGAGGACAAGATATACACCTGATCCTCCCAGATCCACTATCGGATGTAAATCTCAACAAACAAAAAAATTATAATATTCAGATTGTTTTGAATTTGGTTACCATAAAACAGGGATTGGTTACCATGAGACATGAAATATCAGATCCTTTTGTTTGTGCTATAAAAACAAGAGAAGCAAAAGTTAAAAGACCAGTTTGCAACTACAAAAAACAGAGACACAGGTTGATCAACTTCTTACTGTAAAATAAGAGACACAGTTTGATCAGTTTGTTACTACAAAGAAGTATTGAGGCACAGGTTGATCAGTTTATTACTACAAAGAAGCATTGAGACAC
>NW_013675059.1:0-10007 GCF_000517525.1 Limulus polyphemus | reverse complement strand
GAGGCACAGGTTGATCAGTTTGTTACTACAAAGAAGCATTGAGGCACAGGTTGATCAGTTTGTTACTACAAAGAAGCATTGAGGCACAGGTTGATCAGTTTGTTACTACAAAGAAGCATTGAGCCACAGGTTGGTCAGTTTGTTACTACAAAGAAACATTGAGGCACAAGTTGATCAGTTTGTTACTACAAAGAAGCATTGAGGCTCAGATTGGTCAGTTTGTTACTACAAAGAAGCATTGAGGCACAGGTTGATCAGTTTGTTACTACAAAGAAGCATTGAGGCACAGGTTGATCAGTTTGTTACTACAAAGAAGCATTGAGGCACAGGTTGATCAGTTTGTTACTACAAAGAAGCATTGAGGCACAGGTTGATCAGTTTGTTACTACAAAGAAGCATTGAGGCACAGGTTGATCAGTATGTTACTACAAAGAAGCACTGGCACTGAAAGACTTACTCTAGTGGGGTTTGAAATTCCTGAACAAAATCAAAACCCCCTATATGTAATAGGAACACGTCAAGCCAGTGGAATGGGGGGGTGGTAGCTACCGCACAAGAAACGAAATAAGTTATTATAACAAATATCGGCATGCACGGGTTAGAAGATCAGTTTGTTACAACAGAAACAGACGTTGAATATAAGATCAGTTTATTACAATACAAAAATAAACACCGATTATAACTCGTACATTGGCCATGTGTTACAAATAAATAGAAAACAAAAAAAGGATGTTCTTCTTCTGGTGATTTTAAATAATTTATCATTTTACTATTTGTTTGTGGTATACGTCCCCTTTCCCCTTTTTTTTATACTGACATAAATCAGATTGCTACTATAACCCGGACTGTGAATCCGACAGTTCATGGTTAGCGTTCCTTTTTAGCGAAAACGTGCTCCGCACTTTGGGGTAGTAAATGCGCTATAAGAGTGACAGTCAAGTCCCACTACTCGGTCAGATAAGGGTAGCCCAAGAGTTGACGGAGGGTGTTTTGAACTAGTTGCTTTCCATCTATTCTTTCAGTTCAAAACTATACACGGCTGATCATACAAAAGCAGATTACAATAATGGAGATTAGTGTTAATCGGGTTATCATAAAAGTTTGTTACTGTAGAGATTATTTAAATCCAGATATTAGTGTTAATCGGATTATCATAAAAGTTTGTTACTGTAAAGATGTTTTTGATCTGGAGATTAGTGTTAATTGGATTATCATAAAAGATTGTTACTGTAGAAATTATTTAAATCCGGATATTAGTGTTAATCGGATTATCATAAAAGTTTGTTACTGTAGAGATGTTTTTGATCTGGAGATTAGTGTTAATCGTATTATCTTAAAAGTTTATTACTGTAGGGATGTTTTTAACCCGAAGATTAGTGTTAATTGGATTATCATAAAAGCTTGTTACTGTAGAGATTATTTAAATCTGGAGATTAGTGTTAATCGGATTATCATAAAAGATTGTTACCGTAGAGATTATTTAAATCTGGAGATTAGTGTTAATAGGATTATCATAAAGTTTGTTACTGTAGAGATGTTTTTAATCTGAAGATTAGTAGAAAATTAATTATGACCTCATCCATGACACCGGAGAATATTAGATAGAACAGAAGATATTAACTACAACACATGGACACAACTTAGTATGTCGGAGATTAAGACCAGAAGAAAACGCGAGAAAATCTTAGAACATTAGATGAGAGAAAACTGCAAATGTTGTCACGTGTATTTCATTTATCGTTTGGTATTTTAAGAATCAAGAATTTGGGACAATGGAGATTGACGTTGACAGAAGATAAAAAAAACTCTGAAGTTTGTCTTACGAAGTAACTTCGAGAAACAACTTGATAAGATCCGCAGCTTGTGACTCGAGAGTTGATTAAATAAATAGAAATATTATCAGAAGAGTCTATCATTATTCTCTGAAAGATTGACTCCGTTACTCATAAAACAGGGATTGTTTACCATAAAACAGAGAATAACCATCAGAAAACACTGATTGACAAACACATAAACAAACAATAGTCATCATAAAACAGAGATTATTACCATAAAACAGAGAACAATCACCAGGAAACATTGGTTCATTAACACATAAACAAACATTGGTCATCATAAAACAGAGATTATTACCATAGAAACGGAATTGACTAATATAAAACAGGAATTGTTTACCATAAAACAGAGAATAATCACCAGAAAACATTGATTGATTAACACATAAACAAACAATGGCCATAATAAATCAGAGAATATTACTATAGAAACAGAACTGAGTAATATAAAACAGAGATTGGTTACCATAAAACAGAGAATAACCACCAGAAAACATTGATTGATTAACACGTAAACAAACAATGGCCATAATAAATCAGAGAATATTACTATAGAAACGGAACTGAGTAATATAAAACAGAGATTGGTTACCATAAAACAGAGAATAATCACTACCAAACAATGGTTGACTAACATATAAACAAACAATAGTAATCACAAAACAGAGATTATTACCAGAAACGGAACTGACATATTATAAAACAGAGATTGGTTACCATAAAACAGAGAACAATCACCAGAAAACATTGGTTCATTAACACACAAACTAACAATGGTCATAATTAAACAGAAAATATTACCATAGAAACGAAACTGACTTATATAAAACAGAGATTGGTTACCATAAAACAGAGAACAATCCCCAGAAAACATTGGTTCATTAACACACAAACAAACAATGGTCATAATAAAACAGAAAATATTACCATAGAAACGGAACTGACTTATATAAAACAGAGATTGGTTACCATAAAACAAACTACTACGAAACCTGCATACAGAATAGAGAACAAAAAATGTTTGTTAGCTGAAAAAACGCTAATTCTTATTAGCTAAAAGTATCTGAATTGTTTTTATCTGGCTGAACTACGACGTTCTACAAATTCCTCATTAGAGCGAGGGCACAGTTTCTCAATATTCGTATTAATTATGTATATATATATATATATATAGTATTAGTTGATAAATGCTTCAGGAACTGC
Organism: Limulus polyphemus; assembly: GCF_000517525.1. Lineage (NCBI taxonomy): Eukaryota > Metazoa > Arthropoda > Merostomata > Xiphosura > Limulidae > Limulus > Limulus polyphemus. Next base: position 6,969 of record NW_013675059.1, on the reverse strand, counting down.
TATCACTCAAGGTTATTGATCAAGGGCGGTAACAAGGTGGATATGAAAATAAAAATTAACAAAAAACAATTTAGAAGATCTGCCACTGTCTACTGTTTAATTACAAGATTCTAATAAGCAGTGGCGGGATTATGAGGGGACGTTCCCCCGTTTTTTTTTTTATAACTTTCTGTCGCGTAATCATGTCGTTGCGTCTAAAACTGTCAGGAGAACAACCTGAAATTTATGGACTTTCAAAAGCAGTACGTGAAATATCCAAGATAATGAAATCTAACGTTGTTTCATGAATGTTACTTTCATTTTATTGCTATTATATATTTTATTACAAGGATTATTTCTGCATATAAAGATAAAAGAACTTTATTGTTACAAGAAAAAAGTCCATAAATCTGGAAAATACTTTCTCAACTTTTGTCGAAATTTATCATAACTACAGCTACTCATGTGTCTAAACCTAAATAATGTGTTGGAATAATTCTCTAGTTTTTTTACTAATTCTGCAACACCAAGATAACTAATAATTATTTTGTATTGTTAGCTTAAAATCTTCCAAACTAGCAGAACTTCGTGAGATATTATTGGAATTTCGGCCGAAAACGTCGTTAATAGCTAGGGTACTTGACTGATTAAACAATGCATTCTAAAAGCCCCCCCCCCCAGTGGCACAGCAGTACGTCTCTGCGGACTTACAGCACTAGAATCCGGGTTTCGATACCCGTGGTGGGCAGAGCACAGATAGCCCATTGTGTAGCTTCGTGTTTAATTACAAACAAACATTCTAAAATAATAAATAAATAACACAACGTTGAAATAGAAACACAATTTAAAAATATTGTAATTTAGACCAATTTGTGGCCCCTAAAAAGTTGACTCTACAGGATTTCGAAGTTTCAACGTCATCATCAAGATTGAAACTGCAAGACATTATAGTTTTATATTTATACCTTTTTAACTAGATTATGTGACCTGTTTGTAGGATTATTATTCCTACATAATTTTTAGAGAAGGTCCTGACACATTCTTACACAGATATTCGCCAGATCTCCTCTAAAGATAATGTAGGAATAGTAAAAACTTATACATATCATTGTTTTATTGTCTTACCTACCCAAAACTTACACATATCATTGTTTTATTGTCTTACCTTCCCAAAACTTATACATATCATTGTTTTATTGTCTTACCTTCCCAAAACTTACACATATCATTGTTTTATTGTCTTACCTACCCAAAACTTATACATATTATTGTTTTATTGTCTTACCTTCCCAAAACTTCCTTTTCCAATGGCTCTGAGGATTAGAAAATCTTCAAAATCCACTAAAAACAAGATAATCCAAGTTATTATAAATGATAATACTGTAAAATATTTTAAACAAGAACGTAATGATAGAACAGAATGAACGACAAAGTTTGCTATTATTTTTATCTACGTTTTTCTTGTTCCTCTTATGATCTTTATTGTAAGTTATTTTTCATATCAAACTATTTCATTTGGATTATTAAAAAGAAAACAATGGCCGTTGCGGGCAATTTATTTGTTGCTATTATGTATTGGCAGTTTCGGGTAATTAATATGTATCAAGTAATATGGACTACTTTTCTCAGGTGACCCCGTTTTGTGCATTAATTTAGAGAGTATGCCATTTGACCCACAGATTCTGTATGTGTTATTATATATATAAGTATCATTTAGCTTGTGTTTCTTTTCATATACATTAACATTTTGTGGGTAAGAAGATATACAGAGATTGGTCATATTTCACATGTTTAAGTACGTATATTTGATTGTTTAGGATGACTCCTCAACATATAGTACCTGATACGATACAATAAAATAATGATGAAAATTTCAAAATTGTCGTGATAACAAATGGATTTTGAAAACTTGTGTCTTGTGAACAATAATATGTGACCAGCGCGTGTCAGGCTGAACGTGACACTTTTGTTTTTCAACTCTGACTGATTTTTTCTCAAATCAAATTCAATTAAGACCAATTAATTTAGGAAATAGGGGCTCTTAGTTACGACACTAAATAAAATTAGTTATTCGATATCAAGCCAAAGTGTTTTTTAAAAGCACTAAGTACGAGATGTGTTTACGGTGTTACATTTTGGAGAACCATTGTTTAGGATGGGTAGAACTCTGTTGTTAATTTTTTGTTAGTAATTACACTGGAGGCTACACTTTTACTACACATTATCGCGTTAGTTAATTTTTTTATACTGATTATAATGATTGGTCACAATTAAATACCATTGTGTGAGTAAATAATTAAAATCAGGATTATTATTATTACAAAGAAAACGTCATATTTAAAATGATCCTATCTAGAGAAAACAGTAGAACAAAATTTTATCAGGTTGTTTTGTTCTTTAACACTAGGATAGCTGTGCTCTGACTACCGCGGGTATCGAAACCTGATTTTAAGCATTATAAGCCCTCAGACTTAACACTGAGCTACCAGGGAAGCGACCCCAGTGGCACAGCGGTATGTCTGCGGACTTACGACGCTACAAACCGGGTTTTGATACCCGTGGTGGGCAGAGCACATATAGCCCATTGTGCTTAACTTCAAACAACCACAACAGCATCAGAAGCAAATTGAGAAACGAGTTTTATAATTGTCACTGTACTTTTAAAAACTTTAGAAATGATTTTAAATTAGCCTTTAACATAAAGAGCGACATCTATTTTCTTTATTACAACCTCCTCACCTTCCCTATTTTCCGATCTTCGATCCTGTTCTTTATGCTTCTTTTTACTCGTGGACTGACCACTGCCCATCTTGACAAAAAGAAACTTTGGAACGATATTACCATTTCACGTGGACTCAGTCATTAAAATCATCGTTTCTACGACAGGATTGGTTCTGTATTTTTTTGTACTTAAACAATCGTCCACATCGCTAATGTCTAAACGCTTTTAACGATAAAGGTTTTAAAGATGGAAACTGGGTTTGTTGTTTATTTTTGCGATATCTCTTTTTACTTGAAAATTGTTTTTGTTTTTTTTAATTATTAATCGAACTTTGTTCAATCAGTTATACAAACCTTTTTATTTAAAGCATCTCAAGTATACTACTGTACCAAACTGCTAAGCGTGGGTAACTGATGTCCAGTTTCATAACATTAGCATCACTTAGTCACAGTCCAATCGTCCAAAAAAGAACAGCGATGTCTATTTCCCCTCACCAGATGTCTCAGACTTCTATTACTGATTAGTTACGCGTGATTGCTGAAATCGTGGAGCTTACACTTCCTTAATAAAAGCCTAAGCTTCATCATTTGTTGCACTAAATGTTACCGAAGTCGAAGATGCCTTCACAGCATCATCCTAGCTCTATTCGTCGGATTCGTCTACCGTTCAAATAAGCATTACTTTACATTTCATTTGATCGACTGCAACGCTAGCACGATTCCCCTAAGACCAATCCCAGCAGCTCGTGCGGTAAGACGAAAACAACACCTCCAAAGTTCGAGAACAGTGAGCGCGTTCACTCCCTGTCAGTAGTGTGTCTCTCAGAAGACTACGTGGCCCGCGCTTCTCGCTGCCTGGTCGTCAATATCTGGGATATGAGCTGCAAAAAACAGACAAATCCCTTTATTCAACAGTTATTAAAGTAATAAATTACTATACTATTTTTTTTTATATTTAGTTTAATTTATAATAGTTCTCATATCAAAATAAAAGTAAAACTAAGGCTACGCAACAACTTACATTTATTAATGTCTAAATACCTTGTTTCGCTTTATTTATTTATTTTTTTGGGGGGAAGAGGGGGAACTTCATGTGTGCCATAAAGCTAGCAGAAATAGTTTTCTGTTTGTTTTCCAATACGTCAAGGATCGGACATGGTTCACGGAATAGCTATAAATCAGAGTTTTCGTGGTTTACGGTCCCTTGCTACAAAAACACGCTCCGCCCTTTGGGCCAATTGGTGTGCATTAAGAATGACGGTCATATCTTATTATACAATCATACAAGAAATGGTGGCGTTAGGAATGCGCGGAAGTGCGAAATCCCCGGAACTTTGGTGCATTTTGATGTTACCAAATACTTTTCCTGTATTCCTAGCCTATAGTAATAGAAATGATATTTGTTGTTACAAATTGGTTACACGTAGAAAACGGTTAACATTTTTTTAGGCCCTAGGCAGTCAGCGGGCACTGGTACTTCAGAGAGAGTTTAGTCCATGAGCGTCTCCTCGATTACGAGCGTGCTTTAAGCTCCCCCAGTGAAGTCTGGGGAGAAACCCCCGGCTGCCGACGTTTTTGGTGCATTTTAAATGTAAAAAATTATATTTCAGAGTGAGAGAACAGTACAAATAATTAGTCTAATGTTACTTTATTTTGTTGCAGGCACATAATCCAAACCATCTCATTTATAGTAAGGGTCGAGAGAAGTTAGTAATACTCTTAACTAAAGGCGTAATTTTCATGGGGGACAAGCCCCCAAACTTATTAAAGGATAGAATTTTTCCCATAGAATACCCTCATGCATATCCTAGCTACAGAAACTGTCCCCCAAACCTTTGAAGCCAAAGTTACCCACTGCTTTTAATGTTATGCACAATGTATAGGATAAAAACATTTGACCCCTACACAGTGCTAAAGTTCATGTGCATCATGACACTTGATTGGTTTATGTACAGTAGTTGCTTTATTTAATTTAGTGGTTAATAATAGTACCATTTTAGTAAGCCCATAAACTTTCTCTCTTTCCACACTGGCTATGAATAATTTCCCCGAAAGGGGGCCGAAGGCCGCAAGGAAGGGTCACCTAGTTTAACCACTCGCACCATTATACAATAGTGTGTTGTCTGTCAGTCGGTCAGTAGACACTAAAATGACTTCACATAAGGGACGCTTAACGTTTCAATTTTTACAGTCGTGACGTCAATAAAACGTGCGCATGCCATGAATCATGAGAAAAATTATTCAGTATGTAGGCTACAACACAGCATGACATATGAACTTCAAAAGTAAGAATTAAAAATATTTGGTACTCTTAATTTTGGTTGTATTCACTCTTGAAACAGAGCACTTTTGAGGATACTGTGGAAGTACATCTAGTAATATTAATACTCGTTTCGAATCCTAAATGACGTTTCGCGACGTTGCGTAATGATGTACTACAACGTAAATGGAGCTGATTACTTTTTAAGAGTAGTCAACGTCTCATACGAATATGAATCAACATATATATGATATTTTACCAGCATTAATCTTTTAAATGTACTGTCAAGTTAGAACCTATTTAGAGCCTATTTAACATCCACCAATTTATGAAACTTTGTAAAGCTTCAAAGAAATGACTACTCATCTTCACAGACTGACATAAGGTCGCAATTTTAAACGTTTACAGAAACACGTCTCACGAGTTTCAGTCAAATAACCTAAAGAACTGGAACCGCAGCGACCCCTACCCTACTTCAAGATTTTAATACTACTCAATATACAAATTTAAATAACTTTAATATTTAGAATTTCGTTTGCTTGTTACTTTAAAAGACTGTTTTTTTGCAGTAGTTTCATCCGACGAGGGAACCTACATATAACTAACCTCCTCTCCCCCCATAATTATTAAAAGAAGGTTAAAAAAAAAGAGTGTAAGCAAACTCTCCAACACAGATCAGCACGCTATTATTATATCTTTATCACGTTGTTATGCCGCACATACATAGATATGAGACCAGGTGTTCTTGAAAAGTTATCTACTATTTCTATTCCATATACCGAACTTATTTAAAATTTCTAAGGTTGGTTCACTGTACTGTGATGATCAAATAACTTATGTAAATACCATACATTGAGAAGTTACAAATAGTATACGTTTACTCTTTGCGAATTCTTACAACGTTTTTTAGTCAGTGTGTATTTAGTCATTCTTTATAGGTTAATATGTATAATAAAATACACGAGAATTTGACAAAGTTCGTATTCGTATAGTTAAAAACTTATTTTCAAATCGACTCGTTTGATTACGAAAGTTTTTTTACTTACTTAAAATATTTCTGTGTGTTCTGTTTATCTGCCTTTCTGCTGATACTCGGTTGTTAGACTAGACTTCGTAATGTAACGCATTTCTGATCCCTGAACAAGCTATGCGCAAAATGTTGCTTCACTGTGAACGTAATGCACGCTCGTTTGAAGAGAGATGACTCTGTATTTATCATTTTGTCGAGAAACATAATGTAATACTGTTTATGACGTCACAGACTTCTTGTCTCCAGATTTATTGATTTAATCAAAACTCGCTAAAAAAAAATGAAAAAAAATCAGTATTTATTTATTTATGCACAAAGCTGCTAAGTAGCTATCTGCGCGTTGTTCGCTGTACGGATTGAACCCAGCTTTTTTAACGTTATAAGCCCTCAAAGTTATCGCTGAGCGATCGTGGAAGGTAGCAAAATGGACAGAAGGGTTCTACACCGTGTCATTTATTTCCAGGGCAATTAACCTAATGAAATACCTCTAATTATAATGTTTACGAAAGTATGTCGCCTATTGTACTTATTTAGTTAGTTGAAATACTTTAACCTTAGGATTACTGATGGATGTTATCGATTAACCAAATTCATTTAGTCTATCGGTTCAAGGTTAGAGACGGTTAAACGAAAATAACCCTAGTCATATGTGTGGCTCTTCGCGAAAATTCTGAAGCAGCTAAACTATTGTTGTTTTTTAAGCTACTTAGGCACCCGGTTGCATGTGGATCCAGTGATTTGTTATTTACAGCTTTACAGAACCCCTAGTAACATATGAGTCACAGAAAAAACTTAAATAAACATAAGAACCCCTAGTAACATATGAGTCACAGAAAAAACTTAAATAAACATAAGAATCCCTAGTAACATATGAGTCACAGAAAAAACTTAAATAAACATAAGAACCCCTAGTAACATATGAGTCACAGAAAAAACTTAAATAAACATAAGAATCCCTAGTAACATATGAGTCACAGAA
>NW_013675058.1:23271-24262 GCF_000517525.1 Limulus polyphemus | reverse complement strand
AAGTCATGGTAGTAGGATCAGTGGTCAACAGGAGCCACAGTAACAGGATCAGTGTTACCAACAGAAGTAACAGTAACAGGATCAGTGGTATCAACAGAAGTCACGGTAGTAGGATAAGTGGTATCAAAAGAAGTCATGGTAGTAGGATCAGTGGTCAACAGGAGCCACAGTAACAGGATCAGTGGTGCCAACAGGAACCACAGTAACAGGATCATCAGGTTTTGTAGGTGGTTTTTCTCGGCATTTACAGGAATATACGTGATGGTTTAGCCGATGGGTATTGCAAGTGGTATACTGTTTCACGTGATGAGGACCCCAACAATATGGACAGACTGGTTTATTAGGACATTTAGCAATGAAGTAAACATTGTAGCTTAGACACGTTTCGTAGCAAAATAGTTAAGGTGGAGTTTTCCTAGAAGCTTCCACTAGATGTCGTTGTTTAAATTTGAATGCACCATGTTGAATAAAGTGGTCAATTACATCACTTCTTTCTGCTAAAACATGGACCATGAAAATTGGTCCTTGAGCAACATTAATAAGTATTGATCATATTATCAATGTCTTGTCTTTAAATAGTCCGGAAATTACTTCGTTTTCAGAAATAGTTGAATCTACTCTATGAATGACACATGAAAACAGTGGAGTTCGACTAGATGGAAGTTAGTATCAAGAGAAGGGGATTGAAGCTGTGTTAGGCTCTAAATTTGTGATCCTCATGTCAAAAGATAAAAATTATAGGTCTTAAGGGTCATTCCGTTACGAGATCGTATAAATTGGTGGATGTTGGCTCAAAGACAAAACTCAGAGATCTCTAAAAAGAAGGTACAAGTTGTATATAATTTACAAACACAAAAAGTTGATACAGAACTGGGATCAAAAGAGGACAGATGGTGTGGCTGACGTTGAAGTGTTTGACAATGTTGTAATAGAAAGAGGAATGGCAAGTGATGATTGAGATTTAACTTTGGTATGATAATAGTTTCAGTAG
>NW_013675058.1:14523-22337 GCF_000517525.1 Limulus polyphemus | reverse complement strand
GGTGTCTTGTTGTCCGGTTACCCATTGTAGTAGTTTATATAGACACGTATTTGTACCCATATTGAACACCTCTATAAACTTATTAGGTGTCTTGTTGTCCGGTTACCCGTTGTAGTAGTTTATATAGACACGTATTTGTACCCATATTTACCCATCGAAGTAATTAATATATAGAAACGTTAAGGATTTCCTGGGTTAAAAAAACCCAACTTCACACAGATTCAAACACGAGTACACAGTCACTGCTGTTATAAAAAATCATCATACATGGTATGGAAGTAATGTTTTTTTAGAATTGCTGCCACGAAAACAACAAAAAAATCACTGGAATGTTTGTATACGTTTTATGTCCCGAAATCCGTACCGATACACTGAGAAAATATGGCGGGAAAGTGGTCGGGTCCTGAAATCAAGTAGCTTATGATGAACGTATATACCTCCCCCTTCTTCCCAACACCTCCACAAAAAAAAAAAAATCATGTGTTCTTTGTTGTTAAGAAAGCACTAAAACCACCAGACCTGATAAAAATCCGTTACCAGCGGTCTCTCACGGGGATGGATAGAGTGGGAGGGAGGAGGAGGGGGGTTATTTAGGACACTCTGAGATACTGACAATCTCTCTAAATTGAACCACCCCTGCAAAACATTATCAAGTCTTTCCCTCCTTCGCTGGCAAAAGGAATGCGTTGACAGGCTAAACGTACGTTCCCACGGTACTTTCTCGTGCACACCTGTCGCAAGAGTCGTGGCTTAAGAGATTTTTCCCACGTGCGTCTGTCTACCATGGAAGAACAACGTATTGCTCAAGCAGCTGCTCACGAAGTACCAAAAGCATTCAGCAGATGCCGCAAAAATTCCATTGTTTTACTTTGAGTAATTATGAATCAATTTGGGAACACGAAGTTTATTTTGTGTGTATTTAATTTAAAAAAAAAGAAGATAAGTCTAAATGAACATAATGAATTATTTGTAGCCAGAGAAAGTGGAATAACAGACTTACATGCTCCCCCACGCTGGGACAGCGGTAAGTTTAAGGACTTACAACGCTAAAATCCGGTGTTCGATTCCCCGCGGTGATATCCCAGTGTGGCTTTGCTACGAAAACAAACATATTAAAAAAAAGGCTTAGCTCTTTGATTGGTGTGGCTTTTACCACTAGATGGTGTAACCAATAAGAAAATACAAATCTATAAAAAATGAAAAATTGATGCACAGTTAGCTTAAAATTGTAGTTTAAAACTGAAGCTCAGTGGCAAATCTATGGGTTTTATAACTATCGGCACCCGCGGCGGTGGGCAGAGCAAAGTTAGCCCATTTTGTAGCTTTGTGATTAATAAAAAACATTCTTACGAAAGCTAAAATTTATTGAAATAGGAACGCCCGAGCAGATATAAAAGTATGTTTAGAAGAAGTACTTTAGTATATATATATTTACGGATAACACCAGTACCAAAAATAATACCTATAATATTAGAAGTGGATAAGAGCGACATGACAAGAATTAGTAGTTTTTATGCTAATTTCTTATGTAAGGTCATTTTAGTTTTGAAACGTTCAAATGAAGGACAAGAGTTGTTATTTTGTGACCTTCTGGTTCCCAACCAAGGTCATTATAGTTTTGAAACGTTCAAATGAAGGACAAGAGTTGTTATTTTGTGACCTTCTGGTTCCCAATCAAGGTCATTTTAGTTTTGAAACGTTCAAATGAAGGACAAGAGTTGTTATTTTGTGACCTTCTGGTTCCCAATCAAGGTCATTCTTGATTTTAATAGCGAATACCTGTGAAGCTAAAACGATACAAAGTTTTAAAAAATAAAACCCTTTATTATACTTCACACTTCAACCGCAGGGCAGGCTCGGATCGCGGGTTCGAATCCCCGTCACACCAAATATGCTCGTCCTTTCAGCCGTGGTGGCGTTACGATGTGACAAACAAACCCAAACCGGTTCTCTCGGAAACTAACGTTTTTATTTTAGTGCTTTCCATTTCAACGATACGAGATTGGTGATTTTAAAGCGTGTTAATATAGAGGATCGTGCGACTGGAGTTCAACCGCCCAATAAAAATAACAATACTTTTACTTTTGTTAAAAGGCAGTTCCAATATTACAGGGGCGCTGGACGCCCCAAAAATTGGTTGGTGGATGGGGTCCAGATACCCAATAATGTTCCTTGCTGATACACCAAGTTTCGTGCATGTATTTCCTAGGTTATCTACAACTATGCATGTATAACACGTGCATGTTTTTTGTATGAAGTGACAGGTCGTATAATAATAGCAGGCATCACAATGCAGTCTGAAATATCATTGATAAATATACTTGTATGTATGTACAGGAAATTTAACACAATATGTATATTAATGACACGTGAAACATACACCATGAACACACTATCTTCACTCGTTCTGATTTAACCAATAGCGCCATCTTACTGGCAGAGTTAGATTCAAATTATAAAGAGAGCTCAAGTCTGGATGCATTTCTGTGAGATCCTTCCTTTACCATTAGCAAGTAAATCTGATAAACTCTTTTCAGTTAGAGACGCTAGGCAATTTCTGTAATTGATAGAACAAACAGTATGTGAGTTGGTGTTGGAGCTGAAGCCAAAAGTAAACCCAGATCCATAGCTAACTACATTAAATTCTGGTCCAATATACAGGTTGGTCTCATCGCTGACTTCAAAGTTAAACATAGAAACGGAATCTGACTCTAACAACTGTTACTTTGACGAGCTTCAAGACAGTGAACGACTTCTGCAACTGGAACAACAAACAGCTTGTATTTTGAAACCAAAAGTTCATAGCTGATGTCGTCTACACAGAGAACAGCCAAGCTTGCAACATGGGGTCTCTGCATCTGGATATAGCTGATGTTGTCCACACAGAGGATATCCAAGGATTGCAACACGGGGGGTCTCTGCATCTGGATATAGCTGATGTCGTCTACACAGAGGGCAGCCATTGCTTGCAACATGGGGGTATCTGCATCTAGAGATAGCTGATGTTGTCTACACAGAGGACAGCCAAGGCTTGCAACATGGGGGTTTCTCTGCATCTGGAGACAGCTAATGTTGTCCACACAGAGGACAGCCAAGGCTTGCAACATAGGGGTTTCTCTGCATTTGGAGATAGCTGATGTTGTCCACACAGAGGACAGCCAAGGTATGCAACATGGGGGTTTCTCTGCATCTGGAGATAGCTGATGTTGTCTACACAGAGGGCAGCCAAGGCTTGCAACATGGGGATTTCTCTGCATCTAGAGATAGCTGATGTTGTCTACACAGAGGACAGCCAAGGATTGCAACATGGGGGGTATCTGCATTTGGAGATAGTTGATGTTGTCCACACAGAGGACAGCCAAGGCTTGCAACATGGGGGTTTCTCTGCATCTGAAGATAGCTGATGTTGTGTACACAGAGGACAGCCAAGGCTTGCAACTTGGAAGGATCTGCATTTGGAGATAGCTGATGTCGTCTACACAGAGAGCAGCCAAGCTTGCAACATGGAGTTTCTCTGTATCTGGAGATGTTAAACAATGAATGGTCATCATGATCGAACGGCAAGAAGTTTCCAGAAAATCTTACTCTTAGAGCATTGAGCATTATATCACATCCAATACTTCATCAGAAAGTTACCCAGTAACGATCTTTGTCAGTTAGCACGACGTGACTTTTAAAATGTGGATCCAGTCTGCAGGAAACATTTCTAGCGCGAGGTTCTGAGCAAGTAGTATCAGTACTATGTACTGTTCTTTCAGGCGTTGCTAGTCAAACGTTTCCTTATTTCGCATCCTCTCAAGTTCGGTACTTGAACTTTGGAAGTTACTGTTGCAATATTTTTCCTCACCTTGCAGATATTTGGAAGTAGTATGAAATAATGTCTAAAGATCATCGAGAGTGACCAGGCAAAGGCAGCATTCAAAGTGTAAAGTTTTCAAGAGGGATGAAGTACCACCAACAGTGTCACAGATAAATCTTCACCAACAGTGTTACAGATGCATCTTCACCAACAGTGTCACAAATAAATCTTCACCAACAGTGTTACAGATGTATCTTCACCAACAGTGTTACAGATGTATCTTCACCAACAGTGTCACAGATGAATATTCACCAACAGTGTCACAGATGAAGCTACACCAACAGTGTCACAGATAAGCTTCATCAACAGTGTCACAGATGAAGCTACACCAACAGTGTCACAGATGAAGCTACACCAACAGTGTTACAGATGAAGCTTCACCAACAGTGTTACAGATGAAGCTTCACCAACAGTGTCACACATGAATCTTCACCAACAGTGTCACAGATAAATCTTCATCAACAGTGTTACAGATGAAGCTTCACCAACAGTGTTACAGATGTATCTTCACCAACAGTGTTACAGATGAAGCTTCACCAACAGTGTTACAGATGAAGCTTCACCAACAGTGTTACAGATGAAGCTTCACCAACAGTGTCACAGATAAATCTTCACCAACAGTGTTACAGATGAAGCTTCACCAAAAGTGTTACAGATGAAGCTTCACCAACAGTGTTACAGATGAAGCTTCACCAACAGTGTTACAGATGAAGCTTCATCAACAGTGTCACAGATGAAGCTTCACCAACGGTGTTAGAGACAAAATTACCATCGTACATTCAGTTTGAAGTTTTAAGTGCGTTAGTGATACCAGAAAGATTTTGAACTTGGACTGGGGGAGGGGGTGGCATCATACCAGATTTTTGAATATTGTACTTATTTTCCCTAAAGGAAATATTAATAGGAATACCCCCACGAAATTTCGATAATTGAAAAATGACCATTAGAAATGATATTGCGAGGACCAATGGACACTGTAAAAAAGAAAAGAAAAAGAAAATAGAATATGATCACAGTAGCTTCATTTAGGGGTTGGTTTACTACCCTGATTGGAGAACGGCACAAAATGTATTGAACACGTGGCAGTTTTTGGAACACCCTCTACTGTATCCAAACTTCCCTCAATAATTATCCTCAATGAAGATAAGCAACTTTTAAGCTTTAATCCTTTAAAACGTGGGGTTTTTCTCTAATAATCCTGTAATTCGCTGTTGATTAATAATTGTGTAAGCTGTTTGCAAAATGAAATTCTGAGAGTTCAAATAATATATGTTAGTTTTTCTTACTTAAAGGCATTTCACACAATGCATTCTAAAATTGTAATAATCAAAATTTCATCGGTAAAATATGTTTAGAGCAAAGCTGGACAATGGGTTATTTGCATTTTGTCCACTGCCGGGAGTCGAACCCTGAAATTTAGCACTATAAGTTCGTAAATTTAACACTGACCAACCGGTGGACTATGTCACACGTAAAAATGTTACAGATGATAATTCTGGTTTAAAATGGCATAGATGAATTATGTCACACGTAAAAATGTCACAGGTAAATCATGGTTTAGGAAAAAATAAATACGTAAATTATGTTATAGGTAAAAATGTCACAGGTAAATTATGGTTTAGGAAAAAATAAATACGTAAATTATGTTATAGGTAAAAATATCACAGGTAAATCATGGTTTATGAAAAAATAAATACGTAAATTATGTTACAGGTAAAAATATCACAGGTAAATCATGGTTTAGGGAAAAAATACGCAAATTATACTGTAGATAAAATGTCACAGGTAAATCATGATTTAGGAAAAAAAATACGTAAATTATGTTATAGGTAAAAATAAACCATGATTTACCCGTGACAGGAAAAAATAAATACGTAAATTATGTTATAGGTAAAAATGTCACGGGTAAATCATGTAAAATGTTATAGGCATAGATGGATACATCAAGGGGTTCCTTGGTCCATCAGTTTGTTTGTTTGTTGTTAAGTGCAAAACTACATATGTGGTTATCTACGCTGTGCCAACCACGGGTATCGAAACCCGATTTTTAGCGTTACAAACCTTCAGACTTACCGCTAACCCACTGAGGGACGCCCATTTGTTAATTTGAGGAAAGTTTAGCCGTCATTTGCATTTGAGCACTCAAGCATAAGGAAATCAGGAACAGAGGACTGATATTAGTTATTACACAACATATGCCTTTAAAACCTTCAACAATATCTCATCAACAAACGGCTTAGTTAACAGTTTGTCAGTAGGCTCGGCATGGCTAGGTTGTTAGGTCGCAATCTGAGGGTCGCGGGTTCGAATCCCCGTCACACCAAACATGCTCGCCCTTTCAGCCGTGAAGGCGTTATAATGTGACGGTCAAAAATAACCTGGACCAGGGGCATTGTATGGCCTGATGGTTAGGGTGCTCAACTCGCAATCTGCAGGTCGCGAGTGCGAATCTCTGTTATCGAACATGCTCGCCCTTTCAGCCATGGGGTCATTATAATGTGATATTCAATCCCACTATTCATGGTAAAAGAGTAGCCCAAGAGTTGGCGATAGATAGTATTGTCTACCTGCCTTCCATATCACTGAATATACTTGCCTTTTCATCCATGGGGGCATTATAATGTGACGGTCAATCTTAATATTTGTTGATAAAGAGTAGCCCAAGAGTTTGCGGTTGGTGGTGATGACTAGCTGCCTTCCATCTAGTTTTTCACTGCTAAATTAGGAACGAATAGAGCAGATATCCCTCGTGTAGCTTCATAACAAATCAAACTAAGTTTGTCAGTAATTTTCTAGGGTTCACAGGTCACCACTACGTCATTCCCAAACGCCCTTTAGCAAACAGTACAAAACTCCAAAATCAGAATATTAAAAACTTAGCCTACAGCATTAATTTCACGCAAAGTTTTTAATTAGAGAAATGTCTCTCTCTGCTATTTTTATCCATTTTACAATGAATGCTATTTTGATCGTATATTAATAACACTTTAATTATGCATTATAATATTAAAAGATCTGAAAAATCGTTTTGAAAATAATTTCAGCACTTTTTAAAACTAATTTTGAAGGTTCGAATCCATTCGTCGTGGCCCGGCATGGCCAGGTGGTTAGGGCGCTCGACTCGCAATCAGAGGGTCGCGGGTTCGAATCCCCGTCACACCAAACATGCTCGCCCTTTCAGCCGTGGGGGCGTTATAATGTGACGGTCAATCCCACTATTCGTTGGTAAAAGAGTAGCCCAAGAGTTGGCGGAGGGTGGTTATGACCAACTACCTTCCCTCTAGTCTTACACTGCTAAATTAGGGACGGCTAGCGCAGATAGCCCTCGTATAGCTTTGCACGAAATTCAAAAACAAACAAACAAACCATTCGTCATATTTAAAGATAGGCGTACACCAAAGGAGCAAAAATGTACTCATTGTACTCAAACGAAACTTGTGAATAAATGAAGTTAAGGATGATTTATTTTCGTTCCTCCTCCATAAACATAAAAATTGTGTAGACTTTAGGATGATTTTATTCTCTATGGTTCATTTACAAAGCTAAAATCCGGGGTTCGATTTCTTGCGCAGACAGTCTATTGTATAGTGTCAGAATTTAAAATATAATTATTTTGCCATTTGTCAAAAGAAAAGGGTTTTACTTATACTTCTTAGTAGTATGAATATACACTGTGTTGTTGTTGGGCTTAGGATTCTTCTACTGTTAGTGTCTGTGACTTGTTAACAATAATTCAATGATGAATAAACAGCACACAGTTGACTTGTTTTCAAATAATATATATATAGATATATTCGGAACAAGTTAAACGTACGTACAATAAAGTGTTCACACTATAGAGAATATAAGCACATCGTAAACGTTATATCAGTATATATATATATATATAGTTCTCCTCTTCTTGTCAAAAGTCCACTTAGTCCTGTTCAATTACTTTAGAATCTCAGTTGACAAG
>NW_013675058.1:4941-13541 GCF_000517525.1 Limulus polyphemus | reverse complement strand
CTCTTTATGTTCATGTTGTTAGTAGTGTTATGTTCATGCTACCCACTCTTTATGTTCATGTTGTTAGTAGTGTTATGTTCATGCTACCCCTCTTTATATTGGAGAGAAGATTGAGTGTATAAAAAGACCTTCGTTGACGTTGTTATGATCTTAAAAACAGCTCCACAGTAGCACAACGGTATGTCTGCGGACTTATACTGCTAGAAATCGGATTTCGATCCCCGTGGTGGGCAGATAACCCTTTGTGTAGCTTTTTTTGCTTAATAACAACAACATCTTAAAAATATCACAATTTTTGTTTTCTTTCTGTTAGAGAGATAATTTTTCAGGAGCATTCATTTCCTGCTTTTATCAACTATTTCTGGTACATAGAAAAATTACTTTTTATGTAGTACTGTCGTTTCATGACCACATTTTAAGTCACAAATCCTTGATTATGGACAATTCTCTTAAGTTGTGTTATCGAAGAACACTTTCTTGGAAGTAACACTCTCTGAAGAACACTTTCTTGGAAGTAACACTCTCTCATTCTTTAAATGTTAGTTTTACGAGTCGCCTAGAGTGAGAAATGTTGACCACCTGCCAACTGAGGTGATGGCAGCAGTATTTCGCTCATATCACACAGTGATAGGGTTAAGATATAGACTTGTTACTTACTAGAGATATATGTTACATTGAAAATAGCATCTCTAGTAATAACGAAACTGAAGCATGGGTCCAGTTTTGAAGATCCTATATGTTACATTAAAAATAGCAGGATCTTCAAACTGAACCCATGCTTCAGTTTCGTTATTACCAAAGATATATGTTACATTATAAATAGCAGGATCTTCAAACTGAACCCATGCTTCGGTTCTTTTTCCACAGTAAACAACGATCGGTCTCCTCCATGAATTAAACTCGGTTTCTTAGTCTGTTGACAGCAAACAAAGATCAAAGTCCTCCATCAATTAAAACTCGGTTTCTTAGTCTGTTGACAGCAAACAAAGATCAAAGTCCTCCATCAATTAAAACTCGGTTTCTTAGTCTGTTGTCAGTGAACGAAGATAACGCCCATCCATCACCCTCTGGTTTTTGAAGGATAGTGGCTTCCATGTGTAAGAATATATATATACATGGTGACGAAACAAACGTGCTGTTATTTTTGGTTGCTGCCTGCTCCTTGTTTGGTTCCTCTAAAATCGCAAATTTTTATCATTATTAAACAGTGCTGTTTGGACACCACTGAACTAGCATATTTAACGTTTCTATTTATAGCCTGAATAATGAAAGAATCCTAAAACCTTTAGAACTAATGGTATGGATAGTGCTTATCAGACCCTGAAATGATTATATGATGTTCAATGGATCCTGTAATGTTTGTATGATTATATGATGTTCAATGGATCATGTAGTGTTAGTATGATTATATGATGTTCAATGGATCCTGTAGTGTTATGATTATATGATGTTCAATGGATCATGTAGTGTTAGTATGATTATATGATGTTCAATGGATCCTGTAGTTTGTATGATTATATGATGTTCAATGGATCATGTAGGGTTTGTATGATATATGATGTTCAATGGATCCTGTAGGGTTTGTATGATTATATGATGTTCAATGGATCATGTAGGGTTTGTATGATTAAATGATGTTCAATGTATCATGTAGTGTTAGTTTGATTATATGATGTTCAATGGATCCTGTAGTTTGTATGATTATATGATGTTCAATGTATCATGTAGTGTTAGTTTGATAATATGATGTTCAATGGATCCTGTAATGTTTGTATGATTATATGATGTTCAATGGATCCTGTAGGGTTTGTATGATTATATGATGTTCAATGGATCATGTAGTGTTTATATGATGTTCAATGTATCATGTAGTGTTAGTTTGATTATATGATGTTCAATGTATCATGTAGTGTTTGTATGATGTTCAATGGATCCTGTAATGTTTGTATGATGTTCAATGGATCATGTAGTGTTTGTATGATGTTCAATGGATCCTGTAATGTTTGTATGATGTTCAATGGATCATGTAGTGTTTGTATGATTATATGGTGTTCAGTGGATCCTCTGGTGTTTATATTTGAAAGGTCAAACATTAACCTTACATATATGGTGTTCAGTGGATTCTCTGGTGTTTATATTTGAAAGATCAAACATTAACCTTACATATATGGTGTTCAGTGGATCCTCTGGTGTGTTTATATTTGAAAGGTCAAACATTAACCTTACATATATGGTGTTCAGTGGATCCTCTGGTGTGTTTATATTTGAAAGGTCAAACATTAACCTTACATATATGGTGCTGATAATTCACCATGAAAATACTTACTACCCATTTTATAATACTTTCAATAAAAGTAGTGTTTAAAATATTAACTAATTACTTTAACACGTGAGAGGGTGAGCATCAACGTTTCTTTTACAGCTATAAATACATCATGCATCCTGTATAGTAGAAACCACACCACGTGGACTTAGAACATACTAGCTTTGAAGGTTATCTACGTAGTGTTTACGGAACCATGTGGTGTTCAACTTTAAAATACACAGAACGAAGAAAACATTATTCCTCCCTCTGGTGTCAGAATTTAATACACGACTATTTAAAGCCTAATATTCATACTTAATCCTTTAGTTACATATTTCACAACAAAAAAGCGACTTAATATTCCAATACGACTTGAAATGAAGGTAGGACGTCAACAGCGCCATCTGTACAGTTAAATTATAACAGTTGTATTAAAATATTATGTTTGTTTGAATTTCGCGCAAAGCTACTCATAGGCTACTTGCGCTTGTTGTCCGAAATTTAGCAGTGATAGGCTAGAGGAAAGGAAACTAGTCAACACCACCCACTATTTTACCAACGAATAATGGGATTGATCATCACATTATAACGTACCCATGGCTGAGAGGTCGCTCATGTTCGGGGACGGGATTCTCAGATTTTGTTTCGAATGCCCTAACGACCAGGACAGGCTAAGCCTAAAACATTAAGTTGACAGAAAAAAACGTTTAATAATAGGAAAAAGGCACGATAATACTCGTTAAATTAAAAATATATATATATTTATTTATGTATTCAATCAAAAATATGTTTTATAATACATCTAGATATTACATATTATCACAGAAGGAACAGAAAGAAAAGACTTAACGACGAGTAAGCACGTATATAACTAACACATCATCAACTGTGTAAAGAGTGCGCACGTATATAACTAACACATTGTCAACTGCGAATGCAGAAAGGTCAACTTGTAGTACAATAATCAACAGTAAACTTAAAATGAAGTATGTGGTGTTTATACATAAGAACACTAATAATAATTGATTTGATTTTAACACTGAATTAATATTAAAACAAGACAAAAATTTCAATAAAAC
This sequence comes from Limulus polyphemus, assembly GCF_000517525.1. Classification (NCBI taxonomy): domain Eukaryota; kingdom Metazoa; phylum Arthropoda; class Merostomata; order Xiphosura; family Limulidae; genus Limulus; species Limulus polyphemus. Next base: position 10,157 of record NW_013675058.1, on the reverse strand, counting down.
AGCTTTTGTTTACATGGGGTTGTGGTACAAAATAGATATATAACTTTAAGTACACGGGGGGGGGCTTCCAATTACAGCAATAAGTAAACATTCTAGTAACAGAATTAAGTTTTTCTGGAGTAACGAATTCACTTTGAAAGTGTTTTAGGTTCCAGAAAAACTAGTTATTTTCTCGACATTTCGGCTTCGCTTTACTACAACGATACACCTCGTTTTCACTTGTAGAATGAATTATAAAATGTATCCAGTTACAGAACGGATCTGGGATAACGAATAAAAAACCTCTTTAAAAGTATATACAGACCAGATTCAGTCATAGTATATGTAATGCATATTTTATATACAAACTTTGGAGTAAGAAAATATCCGTCGAGTTTACATTGACGTAATTTCGTACTCAGCTTTGAAAGCGAGATGTACTTTATTTGTAAACATTTCTTTTAGCAATTTTTTAAATGAATATCTTTCTTCTGGGTACAAGCAGAAGCAATAATTTTAGTGTATAGTATTTTAAATTTTAACTCTTAAAGAGTGAAGAGATAAATGGTTTAAAGAAATTATTTTGTTTGACTTTTATATCTGTGTAAACTAAGTACGATTATATATATATATAAACAAACATTAACCCTTAAATTCAAGTCGGACTCGTGACTGTTCCAATCGTTGGGTCATCATCTTTGATTTAGCCAATAAGGCCCTCTGTCATTCTTCAACATTCTAACGCTGAGGCCTTACTCCATTCTTTTACGTTGGTCATTTAATGTGTGTCTTTGGACTTTCCTTCCCATGCAGGATAGTACTGGCAAGAATACCCACGTTTCTGTCACGTGACCAAATCACTGTAGTTTCCTCCTTCTCAAAGTTTCTATTTTATGTACACTGTCCTCTCTAACTGCCTTATTTGTTCTGTGCATGGTATAGGGAAGGCACGAGTGTTCTGAAGCATCTCATTTCGAAGACTTCTACTTTATTTTCCAATCTGTTTGTAAAAGTCCATGCCTCACATCCATTCAGTGCTTTTGAGGTAACTACGGTCCGAAAATGATGAAAGTTTGTTTTTAAAGAGATGACCTTACTTGTCCAGATTTTCTTGAGTTTGGCAAGTTGTTCTGTGGCCAAGGCCAATCCGGTTATCATTTCCTTTTTTGACCACCATTTTTTAAAACATTCCTATAAATATTTTGCAATCAAACCCTTTTACCAACTCCTTACAACGGTATTTGATTTTCTATTTTAAAACCAATTGAGATAAAATGTGGACAAAGGCTTATCGTTGATCACCAAGGTCGCCAAACAACTTCATCCGGTTCCTCGATAGAGCTGGAAGGTTGATGATGGATGTTTGGAAGTAGGTGCCTTACTCCTCTGTTAGCACCAACTGTTGAACTGTAAACGTTTGAGTTCATGTGATCTTGTTCACTGGATACTCTTCCACTGTATTCGTTCGTGAGATCTCTACTTCTGACTACAGTTTGCGAAGAAAAATTAGATAAAGCGTCTGATGGCACAGTTCTCGAACTGTGGCCAAACGAATGACCCATTGATAAAGAACTGGAAAGGTGTCTCTTGGAATATGTAGATTGGATCTCTGTTCTTGTAGAGGATGGAAATGCGGAAGTTGAAATTGCTGCTGAAATATTTTGTGCAGCGATTGTCTTTTGAGTCGAAGCAGTTGAGTCTTGTAGAGAAGAATGGTCGCTGGTACCTGTAATAAAGGAAGACGAGGATGTCTTTGGTGATGCCATTATGTTGTCGTTGAAGACGTCAGAACCGGAGTCACTGACAGATGGGCTGAGGGCACAGCTTAATGAACTGCTGGCACTCGCAGTTCTTTGTGGACCTACTGGAGACACTGGATGGTCCCAGGAAGAAAGAGGGTTGCGAGAAGTGGTGCTACTCGAAGTGAAAGACAATGGTTTCGTGGTTCTCGAATCTAGTACAAGACTGTTCAGAAGTTGACTAGGAACAGATGATAAGGCTCTGCTAGGGAGCAAAAAAGCGACGTCTCCATTGGGAAGACGAGTTGGAATAAGATGAAGCCCTCCTAATAGCTTCTCGAAATTAGCAGATGTCGCTGAAGGATTGGAAACTGAACCAGATGCTCTTGGAACGTTATTATTAACATCTACTCCCACGGCGGCATTCTGCAAGGGTCTAGAAGGAACACAATTACCAGAAAGAGTACCCAACATTCCGGTGGATATCTGAACTCCTAATGGTTGTAAATGGTTTACAATGTCTGGAAGAGAACGGTTCATCCCTGGAAAAGCCGCAGTAGCCGACATATTGAAAGGAGTAGTATTCTGAAGACTGGAAACACAATTTGCCAGATGATTCAATAAACGATGGCGGATGCTGTTTTCCACTCCATCAATTCTATTTATGTATCTACTCACTTCTGCAGCGCACTCGTTGAACCCAGCCTTGAACTTGTTTAGGACAGAAGGATCTGCAGTGATGGCAGCTAATGGAAAAAGATATATTTTACAAATGTTAAACGATAACCACTTTTCACATCTGCTTTAAATTTTACCCACAACATAAAAAGGAGTAATAAATGGATTTCGGTATCGGTTCTCTGACCTACGTCACTGAAATATTATTATTTTATCCATTTTTGTTTCAGACTTCCATCTACTGACGAAAAGTGTCACGATTTACAAAACAGTGATTTCAATGAAAACTTACGTAAGATGTTATGATTAAAACACTTAGAAAGACGTTTTCATAAATTTGTTTGTTTGTTTTGACTTTCGCGCAAAGCTACACGAGGGCTATCTGCGCTAGCCTTCCCTAATTTATCAGTGTAAGACTAGAGGGAAGGCACCTAGTCATCACCGCCAACTCTTGGGCTACTCTTTTACCAACGAATAGTGGGATTGACCGTCACATTATAACGCACACACGGCTGAAAGGACGAGCATGTTTGGTGGGACGGGGATTCGAATCCGCGACCCTCAGACTGCGAGCCGATTGGTGGCGTGAGAGGGAAGGATTGGGAATGTGCCCAAGATTTTTCTTTCCCTTGCCAAATACCCAAGGTGTCCGGAAATGATATCAACCAAATTATTTACTTTGTCAGAGATGGGAACTACGTTAAAATGGTTACTAAAACTCAGTAGTGGTGGAGCGGGAGTTACTTAATGATTAGGGAGTCGGAAAATTCAAGGTTCGAGTGGCAATATGCTGCTCAACGCACTCTTTTGGGGGGTGACACAACCGTGTGGGCGGCGGATTCTGTTGACTACACTGCCTCTCTCTGATCAGCAGTCCTAAAATAGTGACGGCCACGTCTGAAATTTGGGGTCTCTATCCTAGGCATGGGTCGCGTAAGTCATAAAGGCGGATTAATACATTCAGAAATAACTATGTTATTTTCATTTCTGGACACCTAGCATTTTACAGCCTCTCCCCCTTACGGTTTCGGCCATAAAGAATTACCCAAATCAAAACTCATTTTGAACTATTATAAAAATGACAGATACAGCAATTGTACTTCGAATTACTTAGAATAAAAAAATTACTGGCTGATGTTTGTTAACCCTAGAAAAAGAGTTATGTGAATACTAGATATATACACGTTCTTATTGGGCTGTTTACCTTTTAACGGCTTTTATATTATTCTGTTATGGAAATACGTCAATTTCTAGACTACATAATCGTTAAAATCTTTTCGGTAATTAGTAAGATGGTTACTAATTGAGGCAAATCGCAGAGCGGAATGACTGAGATGTAAAACCCAAGTGCACGTGGTATTCCTCGAACAGGTCGTGGTTGGAAAATATAACAATATCTTAACTAGTTTCTGTGTGGTGGTTGGAAAATATAATAATATCATAACTAGTTTCTGTGTGGTCGTAGGAATATCTAACAGTATCTTAACTAGTTTCTGTGTGGTGGTTGGAATATATAACAGTATCTTAACTAGTTTCTGTGTGGTGGTTGGAAAATATAATAATATCTTAACTAGTTTCTGTGTGGTCGTTGGAATATATAACAGTATCTTAACTAGTTTCCGTGTGGTGGTTGGAAAATATAACAGTATCTTAACTAGTTTCTGTGTGGTGGTTGGAAAATATAACAGTATCTTAACTAGTTTCTGTGTGGTGGTTGGAAAATATAACAGTATCTTAACTAGTGTCTGCAGAATGTCAAGATATTTAACCTGTTTTCTAATTACCAATTTTTAAATATAGTGCATGATTAATATAAAGATTTAGTCCGCAAATAATGACAGGTTCAGCTTGGAGCTTTAAAATAATTACTGCACTAATTTTCTGACAGGAAATTTTTCTTGTTTTTACAAGATTTGATCATAAAGCTCACCTGCAATCTGTTGTCTCTGGACGTTCTGAAGATGGCGTACTGTCATGTCCAGTATGTCTGCCTTCTCTAGTTTCGAATGTCGGGATGGCTGTGAAGGATAACATCACTAGTTGTTTATTGACTTAATGACGTAGTTATGCTTATGACGAAATCACATTCTTTAATTATTATTTTATCTCTAATTTAGTTTTACTAGACTGGTTCTACAAAAACATGATCAGTCATCTGTTTTAATCATGGACAAGGTGTGACCTCGTGACCTGAATAACGTTCTTCGCAGTTTGGGTACGTTATAAAAGTGACGGTGAAATCCCACTGTTCGATTCTCCCAAGAATAAGCTAGCTGTCTTCCATCTAGTCTTATTATCTCGAAATTAGGGACGGCTACCGCAGGTGGCGCTTATGTAGCTCACTTTAATACGTCCAATATCAGTCTTGAATTTACAGTAAAACATGCATGAACCCGTCTTTAATACATCCAATACCAGTCTTCAGTTTACAGTAAAACATGCATGAATCCGTCTTTAATACATCCAATACCAGTCTTCAGTTTACAGTAAAACGTACATGAATCCGTCATTAATACATCCAATACCAGTCTTCAGTTTACAGTAAAACATGCATGAATCCTTCTTTAATACATCCAATATCAGTCTTCAGTTTACAATAAAACATGCATGAATCCGTCTTTAATACGTCCAATATCAGTCTTCAGTTTACAGTAAAACATGTATGAATCCTTCTTTAATACATCCAATACCAGTCTTCAGTTTACAGTAAAACATGTATGAATCCTTCTTTAATACATCCAATACCAGTCTTCAGTTTACAGTAAAACATGTATGAATCCTTCTTTAATACATCCAATACCAGTCTTCAGTTTACAGTAA
>NW_013675058.1:0-4175 GCF_000517525.1 Limulus polyphemus | reverse complement strand
TTGTACAGTTTGTAAATAAACGTAGCTAACAGTATTCTCGTTAGTACGACATTTTGTACAGTTTGTAAATAAACGTAGCTAACAGTATTCTCGTTAGTACGACATTTTGTACAGTTTGTAAATAAACGTAGCTAACAGTATTCTCGTCAGTACGACATTTTGTACAGTTTGTAGTCTTCAGTTTACACAAATTACAGTACCATATAAGATCAACGTGAATTTCTGATCAAGTTCAAAGCTTCTAAGTTTCAAATGATTAGTTTCAGTTTACAGAAACATTTACTTACATCTTCGTTTAAAGCATCTAAAATCAGAGTTTTTAACTCCGTCAGGCATTGGTTGATCCGGGCTCTTCTTCGCTTCTCCATAATGGGTTTAGTAGCCTAAAAAACAGTAGAATTATGAACTTAGAAACAAAATAAGACGTTTAAAATTCACGTATTTAACTCTAAAACTTGAGACTTCTTGTTATAAAGGTATATATATATATATACTTAAACTACGCTTGTTAATATATACATTATCAATCATGATGTTATAATATTTAAAACCCGATTTCCTAAATTCTTGAAATTAAAGAACCACAAGTACCAAAAAACTGATTTAATAAATCGTGTCTGATATTAGCTACTCTGGACAACTTGGACGAGGAAGCAATAATTACACGTAAAACATTTCATATTTAAAAACAAGATTTAAATTATTTAATGATTAATATCATTTTTACCTAGTTTGGTCATAAACAACCTTATTTAGTTTTGATTACATCAACTTTAGTATCACTTTTTATCTTGCTCATCAGACTTAACAGTAACATTAATTTCTGGTAATAGCGCGAATTAAAATAGGTATTTTTGAAACACTTTATAATGTACTACGTAGTCGATAAAAATATATCTTCAAAAAACGTTACTAGTTCTCTAGCTGCTGTTGTAAGTTATTAGGTAATTAATAGTATTGGGCTTGAGTTAACGTAACGAGCAGTATATAAGACTGTTACCTTTCGATAATCAGTAATTTTGGAAGTGGGTCTTTCTGCTGGCATTTTGTTCTCAAGCAAAGCAACCACAAACTATAAAACAGGTAGAAATCCCTGTCTGAGCATTGGCTCAATCAGCTTGTGGGATGAATTTCACGTCAGCGACCGACAACTTGAACGCTACGACAGGATATAACGGAATGTATAAACCAACTGAGCTTTCAAAGCTTAAGCTTCAACCCCTGCAATGTGGGCTGACGAGCAGAGTTTAACAAGTGCATGTATGGGAACGTGCGCGCGTGACGTGAGTTGTTATTTATACGAGGTCAACCAAGCATGCAGACCGAACGTGTGAGAACGGCGAAGCGAGCTCTTTCCCACACTCACAGAGAGTTTCAGGCGCGGCGCCCGCTGCCCAGATTGTGTCAGTACCTCACGATGACTTACACGGTCTTCGCTTGCATCGTGGTGGGGATATGCAAGATATTACCAATAGGATTCGCGGTTTATTTTTTCACCTTGTTTTTTACAGTAATTCGTTTCCATTAAATTGAATTGAACATTTAATGTTTTTGTGGCATTCATATTTAAGTATATAAAAAAAATCGTGAATTTGTTTTCATTTTCACAACAATAAACGTATTTTTTTCTTATTCGGTAAAATATTTTTTATTTGTTATTACAGTTTCGCTAAACTTGATTTGATATGCAGTAGACTCGAAAAACTTTGAAGCATAAAATCTTGGTTTATATTTACAACACATACAGGGTGTGTTAAACTGGCTGTACAGTTGTTTCATCCAGAACATAATTTCCAACAATTACTGTTTACTCTGAAACAAACAATAATTTCCAATAATTACTGTTTACTCTGAAATAAACAATAATTTCCAACCACCACTGTTTACTCTGAAACAAACAATAATTACCAACAATTACTGTTTACTCTGAAACAAACAATAATTACCAACAATTACTGTTTACTCCGAAACAAACAATAATTACCAACAATTACTGTTTACTCTGAAACAAACAATAATTTCCAATAATTACTGTTTACTCTGAAACAAACGATAATTACCAACAATTACTGTTTACTCTGAAACAAACAATAATTTCCAATAATTACTGTTTACTCTGAAATAAACAATAATTACCAACAATTACTGTTTACTCTGAAACAAACAATAATTTCCAACAATTATTGTTTACTCTGAAACAAACAATAATTTCCAACAATTATTGTTTACTCTGAAACAAACAATAATTACCAACAATTACTGTTTACTCTGAAACAAACAATAATTAAGTTGGTTTAAATTTACTTTAGTACAGTAGTGTCTGCCCTACCCTGTATTATGTATACTAGCAGGTTTTATAGATTTGAGCTTCTAAACCCTACACTAAACTGGTATAATCATTACTATACAACGCTATGTTGTGGGTTATAAATTCCAGCAGTATCTGGATCTAAACGTACACGTAGAAAGACCATGGTGACTACTGGTACACTGATTGGTGTTTACGTGTGGGCGTAGTCTAATAGCTGTGACCTGCAAATCAATCGTGGAGAGGGGGGGGGGTAATCTGAGCAGGAGTTTACTGGTAAAACTGCACGTGCCACCACTTTCTTCCCATAACCCTGGCTCGTGCGGAGTGTGGGAAAACTCCGCCTCCCAGCGCGCGTCGCGGGTAAACCGGTTTTAAGCCTCCGGGTAAGGAAGTACAGACAGAGCAGCTGACTTCGTAGGTGTAAGGAGCGGATGGATAAGTGTTCTTATGATCGATGTGTAGTGAGTGTTTTAATCTCTTTTTTTTTGTTCTTTCTGGCCTATCCTGATTAGTGTTCGGTATCCCACTAAGTTTTGAAATAAACGATTTCCAAATGTTTTTTTTTTTCCTTCCTAAATTCACAGTGTCATTTAATATATTTGCTGACAATATTTAATTACGTGGTTTCTTCTGTGTAGTTCGGATTTTTATTTTTATTTACTTTACTATTTCGTATTCAAGAAATGTGATTGATTGTAGTTAGATAAAATAATCCTTTTTTTATTTAATTTAATTCTCGTTTCTTGCATCACATGTCTTTGCTATTACAACCTTCACATAATTGGCTGTAGACAGGGAATGTGAAATTAGGTTTAGGACATAATAGGTTGAAGCAGGCTCTCTCATAATTGCGCAGTGGATTTTATATTCTCACTGGTGTTGGTGATATAGTCGTAGAGACATACCAGCGTCATTTCATGATAATATATAGCAGTTCTTACACCACTAATAACACTGTTGGGTTTTGATATATATTTTATATTTAGTTTTATCTTGGGCTAGATTTATCTACGCAAATACAATATATATATATATTTCTATTTTATTTCAGCCTTTTTATGCTTTCTGTAAATAAAAGTGGTTAGGCATCTCGTTTTTCTGCCACTAGATGGCGCACACCTTCAACCAGTATGACAGGTCTGATCTTGACTAGAGTGTAGGGGTGATCTACTTGTAAGCCGCCAAATTTATCTCGTAATATATATACCATAATAACATTTTGCGTATTTTCGTTACGCCCTAATGAAAATTTCATCCGTGGCACGAGCTATTATTACATAGATTTACTTGATATATCAACCCGGGTTATTCATTCTCTATATTTAGAAGATGCACGTGCTTGTTCCACATCTAAAGAATGACCGCGTATGTAAGAAGTTAATATTTTCTCAGGACCTGTAGGGTTTTATATGTAACAAGTAGCCGTACGTTTACCTCAAGTCTGAGGGCTTACTCGCGACGGACAGAGAACCGTTGTGTAAGTTTCTGTTTAACAACAAGCAAAACTTAATGTTAAATGTATAGATTTGGTATTGGATGTATTAAAGACGGATTCATGCATGTTTTACTGTAAACTAAGACTCCTTTAATACATCCAATAGACGGATTCATGCATGTTTTACTGTAAACTCAAGACTGGTATTGGATGTATTAATGACGGATTCATGCATGTTTTACTGTAAACTCAAGACTGGTATTGGATGTATTAATGACGGATTCATGCATGTTTTACTGTAAACTCAAGACTGATATTGGATGTATTAAAGACGGATTCATGTACGTTTTACTATAAAATGAAGACTGATATTGGATGTATTAAAGACGGATTCATGTACGTTTTACTATAAAATGAAGACTGATATTG
>NW_013675057.1:21716-25138 GCF_000517525.1 Limulus polyphemus | reverse complement strand
TTTCTAATGGTAATAATTCATTTCAGTAAATGATAGTCCTTTGAGTAGCTTAGGTCGAAAATTAAGAACAAAAAAATATATATGTGACTTTTTAAAAAGTGTTTTTTTTTAATATGTTGTCTGCAAGAAATTATTCTGCAGCTCTAAAGCCAATCTACGTTTTAAAACAGAATTTAGTAGTTATTAAATTTTTAACGTTCACACAGTAAAATGGGCCATAGGAGACGAAGTGGATATTCAACACAGTAAAATGGGAAGTATTCTCTCTAATTATTCAATGAAAAACAAAGATGTCGCTTTAAATATTAAGTTTTTTTTTATATGGCTATGAAGGTCAGTATAAGTTCATGCAGATACGACTACGTTTTAACTTGTTTTTATCTGGTCGAATTTAAAGTCCCACTTTAACAAGGAAAGAGTATTTAACGAATCCTCCTGAGAGTTTATTTATATTATAACCCGGTTGCTTATCTTAATAACAATTAAAAAACAAGTAAGCAAGTAATTGAGTAATTCTGAAAAAGGATCAAATTAATGATTACATCAAAACGTTTCTGATGTAAAAGAACATTATTCTTTTTAAATTATAAAATGGATTATTTCTGTTACCTAGTCGTCAAAGTAAAATAAAAATACCCAATCTTAAGTAAATAAATCTGACATATAAAGTACTTGAATGGAGAAATGAGAACTCACTTTTAAAGAATTAAGTCTGGTCTAAAACAGAGAAACCAACAATAAATGTGTTATATACAAATGTTACATATATATATAATATATATAATGTTCACTTTTAAAGACTAAGTCTGGTCTAAAACAGAGAAACCAACAATAAATGTGTTATATACAAATGTTACATATATATATAATATATATAATGTTCACTTTTAAAGACTAAGTCTGGTCTAAAACAGAGAAACCAACAATAAATGTGTTATATACAAATGTTACATATATATATAATATATATAATGTTCACTTTTAAAGACTAAGTCTGGTCTAAAACAGAGAAACCAACAATAAATGTGTTATATACAAATGTTACATACATTATATATATATAATGTTCGAGCGAAATTGACAAGGCCTCTTCTGACTCTTGAAGAAAGTGTCTTTACTCAACCCCCATTCTTGATATATAAATATAAGATATAAACATGCAAAGATAATGTTGTAATAAATAAACCACATATTAAAAAATCCTCAATTCTATTTAGAAAATATATGGACGTATTCTAGTGTTTGATACAATACATATCTTCCGTTGCGGAAGGCTTAAGTGTCAGGTTCACGTATTTTCAACATCAAACCACATTAGAAAGAGAACGTTTGACAAACAGAAGATTTTCTTGAACGGAGAATATGACGAATCTATAAACGTACATTATTTATTAGAACATTCCTGCTTGTATGTATGTATATAATCCTTCAGAATTTGCAGTGAATACAAGAGGGACTTTTTTATAATAATGCTAGAAAAACAAAACAGAAGGAGCTTTAGACTCCAGATAATAATAAGAGAACTTATACTTCAACCGACGTTTCGTTTTGGCGGTTTCTTTATTTTTTTAACCCTATTATTAAAAGTATATAATATTTGTATATTATTTTCTTATTTGTATGAAGAACGAGTAGAATAATGAGACTTCTCATGCACAGTTATCTTCAGTTGTCAAACAAAACTTTACTGATTCCATACAAACATATTAATTGAGATACATTATTAGGCGTTTGTTTCCCGTTTTGTGTATATTACGTTCATCGTAATGTAACTTAATCAAATAACACTCAAATATTCATACATATAAGCGTTAAGGTTGTCAACAGACAGGCTTTTTTCATAGGTTTTGCAAGTAATAAGCTAGCGTTAAGGTAGTCAACAAACAGGCTTTTTTTATAGGTTTCGCAAGTAATAAGCTAGCGTTAAGGTAGTCAACAGACAGGCTTTTTTCATAGGTTTTGCAAGTAATAAGCTAGCGTTAAGGTAGTCAACAGACAGGCTTTTTTCATAGGTTTTGCAAGTAATAAGCTAGCGTTAAGGTAGTCAACAGACAGGCTTTTTTCATAGGTTTTGCAAGTAATAAGCTAATATGTTTATATTTTATTATTTTTCAGATTTTGTAGTGCATACTTAAAATGTTTAGCCATTTTAACAATAACGTTATCTTGTCAAAGGTACCAGGAAATATGTCCAAGTTTGTCGTAATGGCCTTTGGGTCGCAGGGTTCTCTTTCGTAACTAAATCATTTAGTTTATCACCAAAATACTCTGTTTATAGTTAGTTTGACTAGTATTATTGATTAATGTTTTTGAAATGTGAAGAATAACCTCTCTATCAATCAGTTTAAAATGAGGATCGGATATACCCTTTAAGTCAGTTGAAATATGATCCCTAAATAGTAGTTTTTGATTTGAAGTCAGTTGAAGTGATTTTTTTCATACACTTGGTTTTAGGTAATATATGTGATGTAATATACTAAAACTTATCTTTCTGTAATACTAATCGTAATATAGTCCATAAACACAAAGTCATATTTATTGAAAGAAAGTTAAATTTGGATTAATTCTCACTATACATATGTGAACTCCATCAAAATACAACTTCTGTGTTATAATTTAGTCGAGGCATAGCGGCTCGTAGAACGGCTCTGAGTTTTTTTTATTATCAAGTACAAACTTTGAACTCGTAACTCCATCATCTCTTGACCGATTTGAAATCTAATTAAAGTTTTGGACTCAGGAGGTGAAACCCTTTCGATTGACCACGCCAAAGGTACCGTAATTGAATTTTCTCTAATTCTGGCTTAATAGGAACTTCAATCTGAGGGTAGTCTCGTAGAGTAATACAAACGAATCGGTTATACGCGCGACCCACACTTGTTATTACTGGCGCACAAAAATGTAACTAATAAAAGGGAAACAAAAAAAGATATTTTAGATTAATTTACTCAAATCCTGCCTATTAGAATTTCGAGTGCCGCGGCTATTGATGATTCTCTCTTGTTTGATTAAAAATCAGTATATATATATAATAACGGTTCAGTTTTTTACTTGTGTGAGTCAGTTAAAATATGACGCACTAGTTAATATTTGAGTAAAATCTCTTGAAATATGATGTTTACAATAGATGTTACAGGAATATTTCGTATCATTAAGAAAAAGTAAAGTACCAAACGTTACTTGTCGTTTGTATTAAGTATTATTACGTAGGTCTGTTTATTTGAGTTCGTCAAATAGTTAACGTGTCCGGACTGTGAATCCAAGGACTCGTGGTTCGCGTCTGGTTGTCTGGAAAATACTATCCGCTTTGTGTTTGCTATAAAAGTGATTGTACTATACGATCAAAAAAGACTAATAGACTGAACAATATTTGAACTGACTTCATATAAAAACTAGTATTGAGGGATCATATTTCAACTGAC
>NW_013675057.1:19470-20901 GCF_000517525.1 Limulus polyphemus | reverse complement strand
CAACGTTGGTACTCAACTGATTATTCAATGCTGAATAATCACTATAGGTTTCAGTTTCTTATTTAGTTAATTACATTTATTTACTACATAATAATTACTTCATTAACTTGTAAGCTAAATCTGATCTAGAGTTAGGTTACTTTCAGCAGAAGTTCATACTTGTAAGTTAAATCTGATCTAAAGTTAGGTTACTTTCAGCAGAAGTTCATACTTGTAAGTTAAGTCTGATCTAGAGTTTGGTACTTTCAACAGAAGTTCATACTTGTAAGTTAAATCTGATCTAAAGTTAGGTTACTTTCAGCAGAAGTTCATACTTGTAAGTTAAATCTGATCTAGAGTTAGTTTACTTTCAGCAGAAGTTCATACTTGTAAGTTAAATCTGATCTAGAGTTAGTTTACTTTCAGCAGAAGTTCATACTTGTAAGTTAAATCTGATCTAGAGTTAGTTTACTTTCAGCAGAAGTTCATACTTGTAAGTTAAGTCTGATCTAGAGTTAGGTTACTTTCAGCAGAAGTTCATACTTGTAAGTTAAGTCTGATCTAGAGTTTGGTTACTTTCAACAGAAGTTCATACATGTAAGTTAAATCTGATCTAGAGTTTGATTACTTTCAGCAGAAATTCATAATTCCATTTTATGTGTGATAACCTATGATAATTTGCATAAAGTTTGATCAATGAAAGTGGTGAACTAAGAATGTCAAATCTCGAGATTATAAATAGCAAATTGATAAGATTATCGAAATGAAACCAGTATTAAATACCAATCAAGTTACAGTTATAACCCCGAAACCAGTAGTAAATAACTCTCAAGACGTGTTTTTAAGTCTTAAACCAGTACTGAATACCTCTCAGTACATGCCTGTAACCCCGAAACCAGTGGTAAATACCTATCCAGACGGAGTTGTAGCCACGAAATAAGTAGGAAATATCTATCAAGACATGCCCCTAACTCCTAAACCAATACAACAAACCTATCAAGATAGTTATAGATCCGAAACCATTACTAAATACCTATCCAGACGGAGTTGTAGCTACGAAATAAATAGGAAATATCTATCAAGACATGCCCGTAACTCCTAAACCAATACTACAAACCTATCAAGATAGTTATAGATCCGAAACCATTACTAAATATCTATCCAGACGGAGTTGTAGCCCCGAAACCAGTACTAAATAGCTATCATAATGCAGCTGTAACCCCGAAACCAGTGCTAAATACCTATCAAGATGTATCTGTAGCCCCGAAACCAGTACTAAATAGCTGTCATAATGCAGCTGTATCCCCGAAACCAGTGCTAAATACCTATCAAGATGTATCTGTAGCCCCGAAACCAGTACTAAATAGCTATCATAATGCAGCTGTAACCCCGAAACCAGTGCTAAATACCTATCAAGATGCCCACCCATTTATGACCTCACACCACATGATC
>NW_013675057.1:6850-18470 GCF_000517525.1 Limulus polyphemus | reverse complement strand
TGATATTAATCTAGGTGTTACACAGCTAGTAGTATATTATGATATCATGATATTAATCTAGGTGTTACACAGCTATGTAAATATTACGGTATCATGATATTGAAAGCTCAGCTGGTTTAATTTGCACTACTGCTTTAAAAAAGTGAAGGAAATTTTAGGCTTATATAAAAAAAACAGGTATTGATTGGGGATCGGGAGGGGGTGTAAGATGAAAGTTCAAACATTCCTCACCTCCTTGGAGGAGAAACGTCAACCACAAAGAGTAGGTCAGCAACATACGTTTCCCAGTTCCACCCATATCCAAGCTCTAGAGAATTTCTACAACTGTTTGGTTTCACATTGATGGATGACACTGGTCGTCTAAACCTACTTGTTAAGGGACAAAGAGTGAGTCTCCATCAGAGCACGTGCGACAACATATATCACTTGTCCTAGAGAAATCTCACCTCGAAGTCGGACTTCACCGTTCCTCTCGCGAGCGGGCATCTGTATTTATAGCGCTAATACCGAGTTCAAGAGTTTGCGCACTGAAGTTGCGGATGTTGGAGGTTCTCTCCAAACCCAGTAAAGTTCATCCCATGTCTCTATCTCGAAGGCAGTAGAGAGAACCTCGTCGATTTAAGAATATCCGTGATTTGATTTTATAAGATATTTCATTTTTTGCATTGTTAAGAAGAGCTTTGTAATATCCGGATATTAGGACCATTTGTAAATCTTTAACGTAAACGTATTGCATAACTGTATAAATGTATTACTAGCCAGGCACGTTCTTTGTCACGTATTTTAGCAAACGACAATACAAATCAACGATAATGCATTAATAAATCGTCAAAAGCAAACATAATATTTTGTTACATATACTTAGAAAATTAAATATAGCAGTCATAATGCTGATTTTATCGTACATATATACACACACGAGTGGTAAATTACAAATCATGATCAAAATATTGAAACTACGTGGTAATAACGTGCTCGTTATTCAGTTAAAATTGTGACTACGTGAGTTTACACGTAACAATTAGAATACCGATTGAGCTCTGTTTAATGAATCTTTATGTCAAAATACTGGTATAAATATAAGTGAGCTTTCGTTAATACTGACTACATTTGAAGTGAGCTTTCGTTAATACTGACTACATTTGAAGTGAGCTTTCGTTAATACTGACGACATTTTAAGTGGGATTTCGTTAATACTGACTACATTTGAAGTGAGCTTTCGTTAATACTGACTACATTTTAAATAAGATTTCGTTAATACTGATTACATTTGAAGTGAGCTTTCGTTAATACTGACTACATTTGAAGTGAGCTTTCGTTAATACTGACTACATTTGAAGTGAGCTTTCGTTAATACTGACTACATTTGAAGTGAGTTTTCGTTAATACTGACTACATTTGAAGTGAGATTTCGTTAATACTGATTACATTTGAAGTGAGTTTTCGTTAATACTGACTACATTTGAAGTGAGCTTTCGTTAATACTGACGACATTTGAAGTGAGATTTCGTTAATACTGACTACATTTGAAGTGAGCTTTCGTTAATACTGACTACATTTGAAGTGAGATTGGCAAACGTCTCGTCATTTCAAATTACTGACTACATTTTAAGTGAGCTTTCGTTAATACTGACTACATTTGAAGTGAGTTTTCGTTAATACTGACTACATTTGAAGTGAGTTTTCGTTAATACTGACTACATTTGAAGTGAGATTTCGTTAATACTGACTAAATTTAGGGTGAGTTTGGCAAACGTCTCGTCATTTCAAATTACTGACTACATTTTAACATAATTTTTTGATGAATCACCATGTCAAAATACTTGTTTGTTTGTTTTGAATTTCGCGCAAAGCTACACGAGGGCTGTCTGCGTTAGCCGTCCCTAATTTAGCAGTGAAGGACTAGAGCGAAGGCAGTTAGTCATCACCGCCAACTCTTTTACTGCTCTTTGAGCTACTCTTTTGTCAACGAATAGTGGGATTGCCCGTCACATTACAACGCCAATACGGCTGAAAGGGCGAGCATGTTTGGTTGGAATGGGATTCGACCCCGCGACCGTCAGATTGCGAGTCGAGCGTCCTAACCACCTGACCATGCCGAGGCGTATTGAAAGTACTAACTAAATTTTAAATGAGTTTTATTGGTGACTCATTGTGACAAAATACTGACTGTTCCTAAGAGTTTTGTTAATGACTCATTGTGTCAAGATACTGACTATTCTTAAGAGTTTTATTAATGACTCATTGTGTCAAGATACTGACTATTTTTAAATGAGTTTTGTTAATGACTCATTGTGTCAAGATATTGACTATTTTTACATGGGTTTTGTTAATGACTCACCATGTCAAGGTACTGACTATTTTTACATGGGTTTTGTTAATGACTCACCATGTCACGGTACTGACTATTTTTACATGGGTTTTGTTAATGACTCACCATGTCAAAGTACTGACTATTTTTACATGGGTTTTGTTAATGACTCACCATGTCACGGTACTGACTATTCTTAAGAGTTTTGTTAATGACTCACCATGTCAAGGTACTGACTATTTTTACATGGGTTTTGTTAATGACTCACCATGTCACGGTACTGACTATTTTTACATGGGTTTTGTTAATGAGCCATCATGTCAAGTTACTGTTAAAGTACACACAACAATAAAAGATATATTAAGACTATTTAGTAAAGTATGTTTTAGTGGATTAAATGAAATGTGAGTCAAAACTCGGATATGACGTATACTAAACTGTTTGGAAACATAACAGATTGACACAGACGCACTTTCTGAGAAAATTAAAAAGAAGGAATGAAACATACATTCACAGCTGCTTCTGGAATAACGTTTTTTCGTTCTTTATAAAATATGGCATCCTCTTCAAGATATTTCTAAAGAAACTTTTGTATTCTAAAAATAAAATTTATAGCCCTAAATTACACTTTTCCCGCAACCAAAGAAAGTTAAAAGATGCAAAGGCAATTTTCGTAACGACACAACTTTGGTTTCAGAAGGAAAATGAGGTTAAATTAGTTTTCCCAAAACATGAAATTTAGGAGCTCATTGATCACGTCTTGTCACGTGAGCCCCTCATATCTGTGATGAGCTTCCAATTGAAGTATTCCCTGTGGGGTCATCCGTCATTATGCCGTTAGGCAAGATGGAAGCTTTTATCATAAAGTTAGGCCTTCATGTCGTCCTATTTCTAAATTACCAGTCAGAATAAAAACCTTAACACCATTAACACGAATACGAGACTGTCTACTTCTCAGTGAGACTCTTTTCAAATAACTCCGACTTGCATTCATTAAATTGTCTAAAGTAGTCTTAGACCACGTGATTTTACCTAGCAACTTCATCCAGGTGTATTTGTACGTTATGCTATACAACACCTTATTATATCACGTGGTTATACTTACCAATCACATCCAGGTGTACTTTTACATATGCTATACAGCACGTTTTTACATCACGTGGTTATATCTACCAATTACATTCAGATTTAATTTTACATGTGCTATACAGCACGTTCTTACATCACGTGGTTATATCTATCAATCACATTCAGGTTTAATTGTCTATGTACTATACAGCACGTTTTTACATCACGTGGTTATATCTACCAATCACATCCAGATGTACTCGTGTGTTATGCTATACAACACGTTATGAGATCACGTGGTTATATCTACCAATTGCATTCAGGTAAAATCAGGTCATAATATTCTAGCTGCCAGTATTGTTCATATATTTATTACCTCGTGGATGATCCTTCTCGTCACTGCTTTAGAGAGTTTTAAATAAAGTTTAACGCATATTAATCGTTTTTAACTGTTTTAGAAATAAAAAAGAAACGGATTGTCTCTGACAACATTAGTTCCGTTTCTGCTCTAACCTAGATTCAAATATTTGATTTTCGCAGCTTAACAAGTATTTTATTTAAAGTAAAGATATCAACAACCTTGATTCTATTATTAGATAACTGATCTTTTTATAATTTTCTCCTGACGTTCTTTTTTTATTTCGTCTTTTGAGTAAATATTAACGAAACGAGCGGGGAGGGGGGGGGGTGCGAATCACGTATAAATTGTCCGTTCCAAAGAATCCACTCATGAATTGTCGCTTCCACTTCTAACTGACTGGGGGATTGGAAGAAATTGATTTACTGCTGTCCTGCTTTCATAATCACCTGGTTTCTGAGCACGAATATGATTATCTATAACAAAGGTAGCCCTTATCAGAAATACGACTGAGTCTCATTTATTATCTTGACTAAGAAACATCGTTTAAATAGATAGTTTCGTTTTGAGTTGACTTACTGATTTTAAGTATTATTTTATTACAATTTACAGCTTTTACAGTTAGGAAGAAATATTTAAAAAACAGATATGACGTAAGATTGTTGATTTAAATACAACAACCTTCTTTACCGTTAATACTTGTGATCGAAACCTCGTACCGGGCTTTAAAAATATGCTTTTTTACTTTAAAAGCTGTAAATTACAATAAAATAATTGTTTAAATTGGTATTTTTTTTTTTTTTTACTTTCGTCACTCTTCATCAATGAAACTACGGTCTAAGTTGGTCATTATTAAATACATACTTCTAAGAAAGCGAAATAAAAACGAAAAAATCGAATATCCGTTTATTTGCCAACGTTCAAATGTAAACTCATTAGCATAATATACCTTTGAGCGTATTTTCATCAATGACATTGCTTCTATAACTCTAGTAAGTGAAAAAGAAATTCAAAAATAAAATACGCCTTTGTTTTTTCTGTCGGTCAGTTTTGTGCTTTGCTTACTGTTTAGAATAAATGTAATTCTCAACAATAACTTTCTTCTCCAAGACTGCTAGTTAACATTTATATTAAAAACACTGTACCAGAATAAGTCTATACCTGCCTTCCTTGAAAACACTGTACCAGAATAAGCCTATACCTGCCTTCCTTGAAAACACTGTATCAGAATAAGTCTATACCTGCCTTCCTTGAAAACACTGTACCAGAATAAGTCTATACCTGCCTTCCTTGAAAGCACTGTACCAGAATAAGCCTATACCTGCCTTCCTTGAAAACACTGTTTCAGAATAAGCCTATACCTGCCTTCCTTGAAAACACTGTACCAGAATAAGTCTATACCTGCCTTCCTTGAAAGCACTGTACCAGAATAAGCCTCTGCCTGCGTTCCTTGAAAACACTGTACCAGAATAAGTCTATACCTGCCTTTCCGTAGGCTTGTCTTTTTGTTTCTTTTGTTGTTATTTACGACAGTAAAAAAAATTAGTTTCTTCCTTTGCACCCCACCAGTGTTAACTCTGGGGGATTTATAACAATAAACATCGGGTTTTGATACTTGTGGTGAGCGCAGCACAGATAGGCCTTGTGTGGCTTTGTGCTTAATTACAAACAAACAAAATCCTGTATGCTAAAATTTGTATTTTATGTATGTTATTCAAGAAACGATGATACAGTAAAACATTTAACTGATGCCTGCCTGTTCACACACTGTTGTTCGTGTTTGATCGATTAAATTCACAAACTGTAGTACTAGAATTCACTCCATGTCTTAAGAAATATTACTTCAACACCGTATATTTCCATATAAATATTTAAACACTTAAGGAAAACTTAGTAAATGTTAAAAAACATAATGGGAATTTAGAAAATGTTAAGAAACGTATGTAAAACTTAGAAAATGTTTGAAATAAGCATGTTGATAATTTACCCTGGTGGTTAGGGTATTCTGTGGGACACAAAATGGAACCCCATCACCGAGCATTCTCGATCGTTCAACCGTGGTGGAATTATACTGTGACGATTAGTAAAGAACAGCCGAACACTTAACAGTGGATGATGTTGACTAGCTTTCAACAGCCGAACACTTAACAGTGGATGATGTTGACTAGCTTTCTTCCTCTGGTCTATCACTTCAAAATGAAGGACGACTAGAGCAGATAAACCTCGAGGGAAATTTAATTTAACAAATAAGCAATGTATGTGAGCATAGAAGAGAATCGAAAAATAGTTACAAAGTCGAGACGAAACTAAACTGTCCTATTTTAAGAAAAGCATATGACATTAAATAAATACGGATATTCATTTTTATTCTTTGAAAGATCTATACTTGCAATACTGTGTACATTTAGGTATAATAAAAGAGCCTTTTGTGCGGGTGTCAGAATCTGTTTATATATATATATATATATCATATAGTACTTTAGGTTAGTTAATATTGAATTAAGACTTGTAATGGAATATCATATAGTACTTTAGTTTGTTAGTTAATATTGAATTAAGACTTGTAATGGAATATCATATAGTACTTTAGGTTAGTTCATATTGAATTAAGACTTACTTGTAATGGAATATCATATAGTACTTTAGGTTGGTTAATATTGAATTAAGACTTGTAATGGAATATCATATAGTACTTTAGGTTAGTTCATATTGAATTAAGACTTACTTGTAATGGAATATCATATAGTACTTTAGGTTAGTTCATATTGAATTAAGACTTACTTGTAATGGAATATCATATAGTACTTTAGGTTGGTTAATATTGAATTAAGACTTGTAATGGAATATCATATAGTACTTTAGGTTAGTTAATATTGAATTAAGACTTGTAATGGAATATCAGCTGTTATTACAAATCATGACAAAACTAAAGTATGAATTTTCGAGTAGTTTCAGTTGTTATTACAAATTGTGACAAAGATGAGGATTGAAGTTTAGAACGATACCCTGCCGTTATTATTACAAATCGGTGAAGGGTTAAGTTTGGAACAGTAGCTCTACTGTCGTTAGTCGAACTATTTAAATAGTGTCTCGACATTTGTATGAAGTGACTTCAATTAGATTGAAGTCTCTACTTCAATGGTGATCGTTTTATCTCACATCTGCTAAACGACACTTTCGTAAGCTGAGCTTAAAGTGAAATACTAAAAAAAGACACACGAACCAGCTGACTAGATCCGGTGGAAACATGTCGCTCAACTTGTCTAAATAAAGACCCAAGGGCATTTTCCTGTGAGTCTTGACATTCATGTTGTTCGACATCTGCCGACGCCCGAATTCAATGAAATCAATAAAACTTATATCAAATATAGATGTAGGGCATTTTATTTATTCAACGTCCACGAATTCCTCTCCTGTCATCATCGCTCCAGAAGGTAATGTAGAAATCGTGGTTTTAGTACTAAGTGGCTGCCAACTGCGTCATAGTTTTCAGGAATTCTTACGAAAAGTTAGGTTTTTCTAAATATTGAGATAGCTAGATTCCACAGTGCGTGTAAACCAAACGGTTGAACACTGGATGGATTTATAGTTTACACGGTTTTATTCAGGATGTACTTATAGTTAAGCTGTCAGTTATACGGTTATATTTAGTATGTACTTATAGTTAAGCTGTCAGTTATACGGTTATATTTAAGACGAATTGATACCTATACTGTCAGTTACATAGTTGTAGTTAGGATGGATTGATACCTATAATGTCAGTTACACAGTTGTATTTAGGATGGATTGATAGTTATGCTGTCAGTTACACAGTTGTATTTAGGATGGATTGATACCTATAATGTCAGTTACACAGTTGTATTTAGGATGGATTGATAGTTATGCTGTCAGTTACACAGTTGTATTTAGGATGGATTGATACCTATAATGTCAGTTACACAGTTGTATTTAGGATGGATTGATAGTTATGCTGTCAGTAACACAGTTGTATTTAGGATGGATTGATACCTATACTGTCAGTCACACAGTTGTATTTAGCATGGATTGATAGTTATGCTGTCAGTTACACAGTCGTATTTAGGATGGATTGATACCTATAATGTCAGTTACACAGTTGTATTTAGGATGGATTAATAGTTATGCTGTCAGTTACACAGTCGTATTTAGGATGGATTAATAGTTATGCTGTCAGTTACACAGTCGTATTTAGGATGGATTGATACCTATAATGTCAGTTACACAGTTGTATTTAGGATGGATTGATAATTATGCTGTCAGTTACACAGTTGTATTTAGCATGGATTGATACCTATACTGTCAGTTACACAGTTGTATTTAGCATGGATTGATAGCTATGCTGTCTGTTACAGATTACCGTAGTATCTAAAATACACAGTGATAGTTTAACTAGAATATCCAGAATCCACGGTAGTAACTAAAATACCTAGAATCCACGGTAGTAACTACAATATCCAGAATCTATAGTAGTAACTACAATATCCAGAATCCACAGTAGTAACTACAATACCCAGAATCCACGGTAGTAACTACAATATCCAGAATCCACGGTAGTAACTACAATATCCAGAATCCACGGTAGTAACTACAATACCTAGAATCCACGGTAGTAACTACAATATCCAGAATCCACGGTAGTAACTACAATATCCAGAATCCACGGTAGTAACTACAATAGGAATTGTTTACAGTATTGTCTATATCAGTAGGAATGATGAAAATATCGGTAATTAGATTAGATTACTGAGTACTTTTACCAGTTTAGTTACTTTGGTAATAACTGGAATATTGAAAATATAGAGCAGTAGCTCGAGTATTAAGAATTCACTTTGTTATAGAGAACAGTTTAGGAAAGTTCCTGTATATTACTGAGATTTACGGTATTAGCTGAAGAAGTGAGGGTTCGGGATCAGCGCCCTTAGGAGCGAGTTTTAACACTAGTAACTTTCATTTCACGCCACAAACAATAAGAGGATACTTTTTATCTCCTCGTGCTGTTGGAGAATAAACGAGCGCGCGCCGATGTGACAGATTGGTGAGGAGGAGGAGTATGTATTGGTGGAAAACGTAGTGTATCTTCAGAACAAGGACCTATGTAAAACGGATCCATTTCCTGTCGACCGGGTCCTATTTATTGCCTTCCGGACAAAAAAATAAAAGTAATTCAATTTGTTACAAGGTTTTCGTCGCTCGTGCAAATGGTTCGACGTGTCACTGGAAGATGGAATTAGGAGTTTCATGTTCAACATTGAATATATTGGAATGGGAACTCGAGCAAACTGTGTTGTCTGTAGCTAACGGAAAGAGTCGGTATTTCAATCTAATAAAAAAACTTTGGAACTATTTGTTATGCTCTGGGAAGAATAGTTTTATTCAAAGAGACCGAGTTGCAAACACGGGTCATGATTGCAGGCCCCAGTCTTGCCCTAATAAATCTGTAAATATCCGATGTTCTGTTATTATTAAGATTTAATCTTATCCTAAAAAAAATGTGTTTTCGTTCAGTTGCATTTGAGCATTTCTTAATGGTTACTGGCCGGTTTAAATGTTGAAACATAAGATTTATCAAAATATTTTATTAAACTTCCAACAATTAAAATATTTTAAGTTAACTTTGAAGCAGAAGATTTCGTTCCGAGAAACTCGAGTTTCTTGTACAGTTAGGCCTAGGTTATAGCAAATAACGTTTATAGCATGATTTGTTAACTATTCATAACCTACATTTGATTTTATAGTTAATATATATATATATTGTAGGTTATTATTTGAGTGATGTATAAATAATTTCTCTATAATGTAGCACTTAATGAGCTTCACAACTCAAGTACTACAGAATTACATTCAAAGAACACCACCTATAGTCTAAAAATTAATATGATATTTTTTTTGGAAGCAGCTCTTGGAAATTTCAGTTGATCTCAGGCAACCTTCGCTAGTTACGAATCTGATTCTGGCCAAAGATTACATTCAAAAGAGCAAATTACTTTGTTAGCTTAGGACTAACATAAATCTCCTAATATGACATTGTTAGCTTAGGACTAACATAAATCTCCTAATATGACATTGTTAGCTTAGGACTAACATAAATCTTCCAATATAACATTGTTAGCTTAGGACTAACATAAATATCCTAATATAACATTGTTAGCTTAGGACTAACATAAATCTCCTAATATGACACTGTTAACTTTGGACTAACATAAATCTCCTAATATGACACTGTTATCTTAGGACTAACATAAATATCCTAATAAAATATTAGGATATTTATGTTAGTCCTAAGCTAACAGTGTCATATTAGGAGATTTATGTTAGTCCTAAGCTAACAGTGTCATATTAGGAGATTTATGTTAGTCCTAAGCTAACAGTGTCATATTAGGAGATTTATGTTAGTCCTAAGCTAACAGTGTGTGACGAAAGTTTTCAGGATATTTAGGTCCTCCTTAATAGTGACGAAAGTTTTCAGGGTGTTTAGGTCCTACTTAATATTGACGAAAGTTTTCAGGATGTTTAGGTTCTGCTTAATAGTGACGAAAGTTGTTATCTGTTACTTCTGGTCAAATCAAGCTCTCTGCATACACCACAACTCAAACTTAAACTAGCAAATAATGTATGTTAATTCTTATACCTAACTAAGAAAACGAAATATCATATAACAACCACTAGATTAAACTGAATGATCAGGTAGACTCACGATATTAAGAGATTTATGTTAGTCCTAAGCTAACAGTGTCAACACATTACACATCCTAGTCTGAGAATGTCTCTAACTAAGAACACACTATACAACCTAGTCTGAGAATGTCTCTAACTAAGAACACATTATACAATCTAGTCTGAGAATGTCTCCAACTAAGAACACATTACACAACCTAGTCTGAGAATGTCTGCAGCTAAGAACACATTACACATCCTAGTCTGAGAATGTCTCCAACTAAGAACACATTATACAACCTAGTCTGAGAATGTCTCCAACTAAGAACACATTACAAAACCTAGTCTGATAATGTCTCCAGCTAAGAACACATTACACAACCTAGTCTCAGAATGTCTCCAGCTAAAAACTCATTACATAACCTAGTCTGAAAATATCTCCAGTTAAAGACACATTACACAACCTAGTCTGAGAATGTCTCCAGCTAAATAGCGACGAAAATGTTCAGAATATTTGTGGGTCCTTATTTATAGGAGACATTCTCAGACTAGGATGTGTAATGTGTTCTTAGCTGGAGACATTCTCAGACTAGGATGTGTAATGTGTTCTTAGTTGGAGACATTATCAGACTAGATTGTATAATGTGTTCTTAGTTAGAGACATTCCCAGACTAGGTTTTGTAATGTGTTCTTAGTTAGAGACATTCTCAGACTAGGTTGTATAATATGTTCTTAGTTGGAGATATTCTCAGACTAGGTTGTGTAATGTGTTCTTAGTTTTAGACATTCTCAGACTAAGTTGAATAATGTGTTCATAGTTAGAGACATTCTCAGACTAGGTTGTGTAATGTATTCTTAGTTGCAGACATTCTCAGACTAGATTGTATAATGTGTTCTTAGTTGCAGACATTCTCAGACTAGGTTGTGTAATGTGGTCTTAGCTGGAGACATTCTAAGACTAGGTTGTGTAATGTGTTCTTAGTTGGAGACATTCTCAGACTAGGTTGTGTAATGTGATCTTAGTTAGAGAAATTCTCAGACTAGGTTGTGTAATGTGTTCTTAGCTGGAGACATTCTAGACTAGGTTCTATAATGTGTTCTTAGAGACATTCTCAGACTAGGTTGTGTAATGTGTTCTTAGTTAGAGAAAATTCTCAGACTAGGTTGTGTAATGTGTTCTTAGTTGGAGACATTCTCAGACTAGGTTGTGT
>NW_013675057.1:2476-5930 GCF_000517525.1 Limulus polyphemus | reverse complement strand
GTTGGAGACATTCTCAGACTAGGTTGTATAATGTGTTCCTAGTTGGAGACATTCTCAGACTAGGTTGTATAATGTGTTCCTAGTTGGAGACGTTCTCAGACTAGATTGTTTAATTTGTTCTTAATTGAGGTTTTACTATCTAATCAAAGCTGTAATGATACTTACGATAATGTATTTTTTTCAATCTAAAGCTATATCTTATTGCTTGAATATCTATTTTAATGTATTAATGAGATTATAATAACGTAAAATAGATGTATGATTCAATATTAAATACATCGATTAAGACGACTGAATTTAGAGACATACTTTAAACTGATTTTCAAGGCTACGGAAAATGTTATTTCTATGAACTAAAAAAAAGACGTAATTGAAATACTTAGAAATTAATTTTCGAAAGAACTTCGTTAAATTAGTGTTCTTCTTGGCAAGTTTTCGGGTTTATAATTACCAGTAAAAATGTTGGCTACGATGCTGAAACCTAAGACAATTAGCTTTTCAGGTAAGTCCGTAAGTAACACTCCAGCCACTTACTTATGGCATAATTAATGGGATGTAACTTGGATAATCAACTTGTCATTAGAGGAAATATGGGACTGATTTGAATCTTCCGAGAAGTTCTATCAAAGTAATTACTGAAAGAACTGCTCTGATTATAAACTTAACTTTCGTATTCACCGTAACCATGGAGATGAATGGAATTTAGCGGGAATATTTCGCTTCAAGAAACGTATCTATAGAAAAACAAAAACAGCTCGTGACTGCGAAATCCATTAGCAATCACGATGTAAAAAACATAATACAGCTTTTACAAGTTTCTTATGTCATATTATAAAACATGAGAAGAGTTTAGGGTTAGCATGAATAGGTATATTGAAGTAATTTAGTGATCACAATTTTTAATATACTGTAACTTAATACCCTCCCTATACAGATATTGTCTGCATTACTTGTGTATTGGTACTCACTATTCACAGTATTTATATGATGGTACTTATTATCCACAATACTTTTATGATGATATTTATTTACCACAGTACTTTTATTATGGTATAAGTACTGTGGATAATAATTACTGTCATATAAATACTGTGGGTAAAATGTATCACAATATAAGTACTGTGGTAAATAAATATCATCATAAAAGTACTGTGGATAATAAGTACCATCTTATAAGTACTGTGGAAAAATAAGTACTATCTTATAAGTACTGTGGATAATAAGTGCCATCTTATAAGTACTGTGGATAATAAGTGCCAACTTATAAGTACTGTGGTAAATAAATATCACCATAAAAGTACTGTGGTAAATAAATATCATCATAAAAGTACTGTGGACAATAAGTACTATCTTATAAGTACTGTGGATAATAAGTAAAATAGTACTTATTATCCACAGTACTTATAAAATAATACTTATTATCCACAGTACTTATAAGATGGTACTTATTATCCACAGTACTTATGATGATATTTATTATCCACAGTACTTATATTGTGATACATTTTACCCACAGTATTTATATGACAGTAATTATTATCTACAGTACTTATATGAAATTATGTCTGATCAGCTGACAACATAGTTAGTGAATCTGATAATTCAAAAATGTTTGGATGTTTTTCTTAGAGATAACATTCAAGTTGAAAAAATCAAGCAATGTGGCTAATTTGATAATACAGGTATTTTTAGTCCAAGCAGTTGTCTGAAATGTCTTTTGTTCCCAATGAGCATCATTTTCTCTGAGTGTGGTGAACGATTCTGGTTTTTATGTACGTCGTTATTCTTCTATTTAACGACTTCTCTCGCACTCTCCGCTTAATGATATAAACGTGATATTATTCCTAGATCTTTGTATCTTTATGAATATATTGGAAATAAATCAACTTCCATATTGAAAACACCCTTCACAGCGGGAGTATATAAAAGATAATTTTAAGCATTCCAATATTTAGAGGTTGATTTTTGTGTGTGTGTGTGTATTGATTTAGGACATTAAGAGCGTTAGCCATATTTGTATACACGTCTGGCTACTTTTCAAATTATTGTAGCTCTAATTAATATAGTTAATTAAATCTTAAACAGGATTTCTTAATTATATGTATATCATGTAGAAGTCCTGATCGGATTAGATAATGTATCATAGGTAACCCTTACAGTTTGTGTTCTACTGATAAAGACTGAAAATAGATAAACGTTTACAGGATTAAACTTTTTAAAACGATATTTAGATGATCATTCTTAATTAGTTGCTCCAGAATTTTGTCTCATATACTGCTAATCATAAACTCCTGCTCTGGAAGGAAACTTTGATTCCATTAGTGAATATATTTTTATCTATTCAAAACCTTTCAATGGAGGATCAAACAGAAATATTAGGGTTAGCAAGAAGATCGAGAGTTACAAGCGTGTTTCTATAATAAGCGACGTTTTGGACACAAGTAGAAATAAATTCAAATTATTTCTCTGATATATTTTTCATTGCACAAACTTATCATGAGGTATATTAGACTCGTTACTCCTGCAATACGTAGGTTACCCGTACTACCTTTCCATATATATATTCCTGCTTCACATTTATCTAGTTTCGTTTGTTTAGAATTTCGCGCAAAGCTACACGGGAGTTATCTGGGCTACCCGTCCCTAATTTAGCAGTGAAAGTAGCTAGTCATTACCAACCACCGCCAACTCTTTTACCAACAAATAGTGGGATTGCCAGTCACTTATAACGCCCCCACGGTTGAAAGGGATGCATGTTTGGTGAGACGGGGATTCGAACCCGCGACCCGCAGATTGCTAGTCGACGTTCTAACCACCTGAGCATGCCAGTCCCATTTATCCAATATTTAATATCATGAACCAAAGTGATTTCTAGAGGACTATATATCCGTTGAATCACCTATATAATAAACCTACTTTTCAGTACAGTAACATCAAACTTTGTTTTTGTATTTCAGTCACAAATGTCGTCCATCTCATATTTAACAAACTATTTATTACAAGCAAAAGTACCCGTCCCTAGTGAATGGAAAAGTTTAAGTTAATCTAATAAAAGTACCTGTCTATAGTGAATGGAAAAGTTTAAGTTAATCTAACAAAAGTACCCGTCCTCAGTGAATGGAAAAGTTTAAGTTGATATAACAAAAGTACCCGTCCCTAGTGAATGGAAAAGTTTAACGTAATCTAACAAAAGTACCTGTCTATAGTGAATGGAAAAGTTTAAGTTAATATAACAAAAGTACCCGTCCCTAGTGAATGGAAAAGTTTAACGTAATTTAACAAAAGTACCTGTCTATAGTGAATTGAAAAGTTTAAATTAATATAACAAAAATACCCGTCCCTAGTGAATGGAAAAGTTTAAGTTAATATAACAAAAGTACCCGTCCCTAGTGAATGGAAAAGTTTAAGTTAATCTAACAAAAGTACCCGTCCCTAGTGAATGGAAAAGTTTAAG
>NW_013675057.1:0-1653 GCF_000517525.1 Limulus polyphemus | reverse complement strand
TTTATATATGTAATGATTAATATAGAATACAACCAGGCAGTCTTGATATATGTAATGATTAATATAGAGTACAACCAGTCAGTCTTGATATATGTAATGATTAATATAGAGTACATCCAGGCAGTCTTTATATGTGTAATGATTAATATAGAGTACAACCAGGCAGTCTTGATATATGTAATGATTAATATAGAATACAACCAGGCAGTCTTTATATATGTAATGATTAATATAGACTACAACCAGGCAGTCTTGATATATGTAATGATTAATATAGAATACAACCAGGCAGTCTTTATATATGTAATGATTAGTATAGAATACAACCAGGCAGTCTTGATATATGTAATGATTAATATAGAATACATCCAGGCAGTCTTTATATGTGTAATGATTAATATAGAGTACAACCAGGCAGTCTTGATATATGTAATGATTAATATAGAATACATCCAGGCAGTTTTGATATGTGTAATGATTAATATAGAATACAACCAGGCAGTCTTGATATATGTAATGATTAATATAGAATACAACCAGGCAGTCTTGATTTATGTAATGATTAATATAGAATACAACCAGGCAGTCTTGATATATGTAATGATTAATATAGAGTACAACCAGGCAGTCTTGATATATGTAATGATTAAGATAGAGTACATCAAGGCAGTCTTTATATATGTAATGATTAATATAGAATACAACCAGGCAGTCTTTATATATGTAATGATTAATATAGACTACAACCAGGCAGTCTTGATATATGTAATGATTAATATAGAATACAACCAGGCAGCCTTTATATATGTAATGATTAAGATAGAGTACAACCAGGCAGCCTTTATATATAAACATATGAAATATATATATCAGCAATCCATTTGGTAAGAAATATATCATTAATCCAGTGATTTAAACCATATGAATGATCGAACAGATAAGAAGCGTGTTTAAAAATTGTTCGTGAAATTACACAGCATTTAACTATTATGTTTTTGAATTGATAACTAAAGTGAAGGCAGTTAGATAAGAGAGTTCATCGCCAACCCTTGGGCTACGTTCGTATCATTTAATAATGGCGCACCTACACCCCAAGTGGGGTTCTCAACAACAAGCCACGAACTATAAACTTTTGGATTCACTGTTCAAACACAATATACACTAAGCCACACCCAACGAGTGTGGTCTAGGAGTAAGCAAACAACTGATTACAAAAGGAAATATTAAATAGAGGAAAAAATATCTATCGACAACTCATTGAAAAATAACTGGAAACCACTTAAGAACAACAAACCAACATGGGTAACCGATTGACTGAAGAAGTTATAACTCACTTAGAGGGTAATTAAACATAATGTCAACCTACTGGATGAAAGAAATACTGGAAAACCGTTCGATAAAGCTTTGTTTTCGTTGTTTAGCACCAAGCTACCTGTCCCTTGCCCACAGGTATCGAGAGCTACACAATGGGCTACCTGTCCCTTGCCCACGGGTATCGAGAGCTACACAAGAGACTATCGCTGCCTCGCCCATGGGTATCGAGAGCTACAAATGAGGCTACCTTTGCCTTGCCCACGGGTATCGAGAGCTACAAAAGAGGCTACCTGTGCCTTGCCCATGTGCATCGAGAGCTACACAAGAGGCTACCTGTGC
>NW_013675056.1:23548-24967 GCF_000517525.1 Limulus polyphemus | reverse complement strand
CACTAGAATCAGATATTATAAAACATTAGTGTACCAAAGTAGTTATAAATGGACAACTATATGTTCATTAAGTTAGTTATAAATGAACAACTATATGTTCATTAAGTTAGTTATAAATGGACAACTATATGTTCATTAAGTTAATTATAAATGAACAACTATATGTTCATTAACTTAGTTACAAATGAGCAACTATATGTTCATTAACTTAGTTACAAATGGACAACTATATGTTCATTAAATTATTTGTGATTTATATTTAACAATTAAATATCACCTTAACATTTAACAGTTATAAGTAAAACAACATCGTCGTAAATTCTCACTTTTTACAGAAAGATCTGATTCTAGTAATGAACAGATAGTTGTCCATTTATAACTACTTTAATGAACAGATAGTTGTTCATTTATAATTAACTTAATGAACATATAGTTGTCCATTTATAACTACTTTAATGAACATATATTTGTCCATTTATAACTAACTTAATGAACAGATAGTTGTCCATTTATAACTAAGTTAATGAACATATAGTTGTCCATTTAAAACGAACTTAATGAACATATAGTTGTCCATTTATAACTAAGTTCATGAACAGATAGTTGTCCATTTATAATTAACTTAATGAACATATAGTTGTCCAATTATAATTAACTTAATGAACATATAGTTGTCCATTTGTAACTAAGTTAATGAACATATAGTTGTCCATTTGTAACTAAGTTCATGAACATATAGATGTCCATTTATAACTAATTTAATGAACAGATAGTTGTTCATTTATAATTAACTTAATGAACATATAGTTGTCCATTTAAAACGAACTTAATGAACATATAGTTGTCCATTTATAACTAACTTAATGAACAGATAGTTGTCCATTTATAACTAAGTTAATGAACATATAGTTGTCCATTTAAAACGAACTTAATGAACATATAGTTGTCCATTTATAACTAACTTAATGAACAGATAGTTGTCCATTTATAACTAAGTTAATGAACATATAAATGTCCATTTGTAACTAAGTTCATGAACATATAGATGTCCATTTATAACTAAGTTAATGAACATATAGTTGTCCATTTATAATTAAGTTAATGAACAGATAATTATCCATTTGTAACTGTGTTAACGAACATATAGTTGTCCATTTACAACTAACTTAATGAACAGATAGTTGTTCATTTATAACGAACTTAATGAACAGATAGTTGTCCATTTGTAACTAATTTAATGAACATTTAAATAACATTTAAGTCCTACTGCTCGTCACTTAATCATAGGGTTTCTTTCTGAACCGTAATAACATTTAAATCCTCCTGCTCGTCACTTAATCATAGGGATTCTTTCTGAACGGTAATAACATTTAAATCCTCCTGCTCGTCATTTAATCATAGGGTTTCTTTCTGAACGGT
>NW_013675056.1:9295-22548 GCF_000517525.1 Limulus polyphemus | reverse complement strand
TCACTTAATCATAGGGTTTCTGTCTGAACGGTAATAACATTTAAATCCTACTGCTCGTCACTTAGTCATAGGGTTTCTTTCTGAACGGTAATAACATTTAAATCCTCCTGCTCGTCACTTAATCATAGGGTTTATTTCTGAACGGTAAAAACATTTAAATCCTCCTGCTCGTCACTTAATCATAGGGTTTCTTTCTGAACGGTAATAACATTTCTAAAAGTACATAAGGTTCGTTCTTCCATCAATAACAGAAGTGGACAGTTACACAGTTCTTTATATAGAAATATTTCCCAGTACTAAAATAGTGTCGTCATGATTCTTGAGTTTTGACTGTAAAAGTATTTCAAACTTAAAACACGAATATCCGATCTTGGTTTGTAAGTTGCTGCATAGCAATGTTATAACACACAAACAACAATATTAGTTTTCTGTCATCTTCCTGACATCCTGGTATATAAAAGTAATTTTTAAATTCATGTAGTGTCGTTAAACCTTTACGGCAACATTCTTAAAAAAGACGTTTGAACCAATATCTGAAAACGAGGCTTTGTTCATCACGCATGCGTGAGAGAGATCGGTCTTTAATAAGGAACTACTGAGGCAAGGAAATAAAAGTATATCAACTTATATGAAAGTCAATAAATTAATTATAAAAATAGATCTGATTCCATTTGTAGCTTACTTTTGTTCATTTAACATTTTTTATGAAGTAAGTAATAAATGGATTTACTCCCCACATTTTAAAAGAATTGACTGCCAGCTTTAGAAACAGTGATTAATTGATCAAACATTGATTTCCAATGTTTTATAATAATTAGATTGCACGTGGCCGCATCAAACATACGTTTTGTAACATACACTTTTGAAATCGTTAAAGGTTTTTGTTTCTTTTCTAATTAACCTTTTTTTTTACAGCAACATTTTAAAAGATAGCGATTGAAGATGCACTGTGTTTTAGTTATGCTATTGTTAACATGGCCCTTGTGAGCTTCTGTACAAATGTTTACACTGTACCACTACACGAAGATTCTAATTAAGAACGATGATTTTAACCCTAACTCAGTACTTGTGTCTAAAGACGTGTATTTCATGTTGCATTCCTCTAAAGACAATATGTACAAACTTCCAACTATTAATAATTCAAAGCCAGAGGCAGTAAGTATTCTATGAATTGGTTGTCATTTTCTTAATTTAGCAGAATCTGTACTGGTTGTTTGACAAAACTATGTTTCCTCACACTACAGTTCCCAGTGTTTATAAATCTAGAATTTGGGGTTCGTACCTCGTACAAGATGTAACGCATGTAACCCACTGTTCAGTTTTCTGCTACAATAGATAATATCAACGTTTCTTACTGACAACAAGAATAATGAAAGGATTAATTTTATTATATGTATCTATATAACACAGATTATATTTCTATATTAACCCTTTACTTTTATCCCAGGATACAAGATTTATGTTTCTATTAACCCTTTTCTTTCATCACAGGATACGAGATTTATGTTTTTTTTTAACCCTTCTCTTTCATCACAGGATACAATATTTATGTTTTTATATTAACTCTTTTTCTATCTTCGCAGGATACAAGATTTATGTTTCTATATTAACTCTTTTCTATCATTACAGGATACAAGATTTATGTTTCTATATTAACTCTTTTCTATCTTCACAGGATACAAGATTTATGTTTTTATATTAACTCTTTTTCTATCTTCGCAGGATACAAGATTTATGTTTTTATATTAACTCTTTACTTTTATCACACGATACAAAATACAAGATTTATGTTTCTATATTAACTCTTTTCTATCATTACAGGATACAAGATTTATGTTTCTATATTAACTCTCTTTTCTATCATTACAGGATACAAGATTTATGTTTTTATATTAACTCTTTTCTATCTTCGCAGGATACAAGATTTATGTTTTTATATTAACTCTTTACTTTTATCACAGGATACAAGATACAAGATTTATTTTTTTATATTAACTCTTTTCTATCTTCACAGGATACAAGATTTATGTTTTTATATTAACTCTTTTCTATCTTCGCAGGATACAAGATTTATGTTTTTATATTAACTCTTTTCTATCTTCACAGGATACAATATTTATGTTTTTATATTAACTCTTTTCTATCATCACAGGATACAAGATTTATGTTTTTATATTAACTCTTTTCTATCTTCGCAGGATACAAGATTTATGTTTTTATATTAACTCTTTTTTATCTTCGCAGAATACAAGATTTATGTTTTTATATTAACTCTTTTCTATCATCACAGGATACAAGATTTATGTTTTTATATTAACTCTTTTCTATCTTCGCAGGATACAAGATTTATGTTTTTATATTAACCCTTTTCTATCATCACAGGAAACAAGATTTATGTTTTTATATTAACCCTTTTCTTTAATGACAGGATACAAGATTTATGTTTTTATATTAACTCTTTTCTTTCATCACAGGAAACAAGATTTATGTTTCTATATTAACCCTTTTCTTTAATGACAGGATACAAGATTTATGTTTCTATATTAACCCTTTTCTTTCTTTCCAGGTTCAGGGGGAGTTATATTTGACGGGTCAATCCAAACTCCTCTAGTACGGTCTGAATCGTTTCAACAACTCAGGTTTGTAACAGAACTTGTTAATTACACTAGAAATTTGGAAAGGTGTTATTCATACATACTGCTGAAAGTTGTAACAATGTTTCACTACTTACCTCGACACGCCATCTGGAGGATTATAAGCAGATAACACTACGTGTAATATTCACGATCTTTAAATAATAGAAACAGATGTAACCGGATGTTATCAGACTTTTACAATTACGGTTTCAAACTACTAAATAATTAGACCTGTCTTATCAAAAACACGTAATGACTGATATCGTTAATACACGGTAATATACGTAATGACTGACATCCTTAATACACGGTAATATACGTAATGAGTGATATCATTAATACACGGTAATATACGTAATGACTGATATCGTTAATACACAGTAATATACGTAATGACTGATATCGTTAATACACGGTAATATACGTAATGACTGATATCGTTAATACACGGTAATATACGTAATGACTGATATCGTTAATACACGATAATATACGTAATGACTGACATCCTTAATACACGGTAATATACGTAATGAGTGATATCATTAATACACGGTAATATACGTAATGACTGACATCCTTAATACACAGTAATATACGTAATGACTGATATCGTTAATACACGGTAATATACGTAATGACTGATATCGTTAATACACGGTAGTGTTTTTTAAGTAAAGCATGGTAACTTTAAATCATTGATAAGATAAAATCAAGTCCCTATTATGATATCTTTAAATTTCTGGTATTATATGTATTATATTCAGCCACTGAAGGTTTCCAAATTGTAGTTTTTATACCGAAACCTTTTTTTTTTATTTTTACCCAGGCTAGAATCACCTACGCGAACCTTAAAAGTTGGAGCGCCAGAGGGCGTGGCCATCGAGTCAAGAGCAGGTGATATTACTGCGGCTTGTCGAAAAGATTTAACTTTACGGTCCGAAGAAGGAAAGGTAATCATAAAAAGTTTTTTTTTTTGATTACATGTATTTCCTTACATAAGAGGTTAAAGGTTATTTAGAGGTTATTTTGTGTTTTAATGTTAGTAAGATGATTGACAATATAATCTTATGTACATTCTGGTGGTTATTTGGTTTTAAATGATGTAAGATGATTAACCCTGTACTCTTCTCTACATTCTGGTGGTTACTTGGTTTTATATGATGTAAGATGATTAACCTTGTACTCTTCTCTACAGATTGATGGTTACTTAGTTTTAAATGATGTAAGATGATTGACAATATACTCTTATGTACATTCTGATGGTTACTTGGTTTTAAATGATGTAAGATGATTAACCTTGTACTCTTCTCTACATTCTGGTGGTTACTTGGTTTTAAATGATGTAAGATGATTGACCCTGTACTCTTCTCTACATTCTGATGGTTACTTGGTTTTAAATGATGTAAGATGATTGACTCTGTACTCTTCTCTACATTCTGGTGGTTACTTGGTTTTAAATGATGTAAGATGATTGACCCTATACTCTTCTCTACATTCTGATGGTTACTAGGTTTTAAATGATGTAAGATGATTGACCCTGTACTCTTATCTACATTCTGATGGTTACTTGGTTTTAAATGATGTAAGATGATTAACCTTGTACTCATCTCTACATTCTGATGGTTACTTGGTTTTAAATGATGTAAGATGATTGACAATGTACTCATGTTGTAGAAATATAATTTGTTAAAACAATATATTTTGTTTTAAACTGATTCTGCAGAATATTTTCAAAGGATTTTTTTTCTCATTCGAATCCTATCACTGGACTTGCACATTTAGCCTGGATTTAGGTGTTATAAAGTTAGCGGTGAAAGTTGTTGACTTGCTTACTTACTATGGTATATCTCTTCCAAATTAGAAACCGTTTACTACAGTCTGCCTGTAGATTTCAGCCAGAGAACTTATAGGTGGTATTTGAAAAAATAATGAAAACTCTGAAACCTTCTTCGAATTATTTTACAATAATATTTTGCACAGAGAATTAGTATTTGAGGTATATATTTAACAACGTACGTATTTCAGCGAAAGTTAATGGCAAGAGGTATAGATTTGTTATAATATCGTTTTAATTTCAGATATGGTTGGATTCAGAAAAGATCGAACTGAAGAACATCAAAATTGCTCTTCCCACCACCAGAGGTCGCACATACGCAGGCATTTATCAGTTGTGTGTTTGTGAAAATGGCCGCCTCTTTCTATCGCCCCCGGAGGGCCACTGCCAAGCTGACAATGTCGTGTGTAAGTAGCGAGATCGAGAATATTCTTGACAGTCGTTACGATTCAAGGAATATTGACAGAGTTTCTCTTGAGGGATGGAAGAAGCGATACATAGACTGGTTATTGTTGAATTGAACTCTAGTATTACGACCCTTCCTTAGGGACGGTCATTAAACCGAACGAAGAGAATCTATGCTATCTTAAGCCTAGTTGATTCGGGAAATGACAGAATTCTCAATGGGGTCGTTCTGTTAAGAAACCGTCAAGGCCAGCAACTACAGAAGCTCTGATTCTTTAAATGACCAGTAAAGAGAAAACTGGTTTTTACCCATTGCAACTTAGGACATTTTTGTGGAGTCATGTGGTGAAGAAAGTGTACTGTTGTTTAAGCTAGACTTCTGTACTAGTAACATAGACAAGTTCTTACATAAGTGGCCTTTGTGACACCCAGATATAGTGAAGCATGTGGTTTCTCTTACCAGATGTGGTGAGGGATGTGGCTGGTCCTACCAGATGTGGTGAAGGATGTGGCTTCTCCTACCAGATGTGGTGAAGCTTATGGCTGGTCCTACCAGATGTGGTGAAGCTTATGGCTGGTCCTACCAGATGTGGTGAAGTTATGGCTGGTCCTACCAGATGTGGTGAAGCATGTGGCTTTTCTTACCAGATGTGGTGAAAGATGTGGCTGGTCCTATCAGATGTGGTGAAGCA
Source organism: Limulus polyphemus (assembly GCF_000517525.1). Taxonomy (NCBI): domain Eukaryota; kingdom Metazoa; phylum Arthropoda; class Merostomata; order Xiphosura; family Limulidae; genus Limulus; species Limulus polyphemus. Next base: position 16,978 of record NW_013675056.1, on the reverse strand, counting down.
TGTGGCTTCTCCTACCAGATGTGGTGAAGCTTATGGCTGGTCCTACCAGATGTGGTGAAGGATGTGGCTGGTCCTATCAGATGTGGTGAAGCATGTGGCTTCTCCTACCAGATGTGGTGAAGCTTATGGCTGGTCCTACCAGATGTGGTTGGAACTACCAGATGTAATGAAGCGTGTGGCTGGTCCTACCAGATGTAATGAAGCTTGTGGCTGGTCTTATTAGATCTAGAGAAGCTTGTGGTTGGTCCTACCAGATGTATTGGAGATTCTGGTTGGTTCCGTATCCTCTAACAGTAGAGAAACTAGCCACACAATGTTCTAGGTCTTAAAACAGAGAAGTGCAAGGATCCAGTTTTCAACTAATTGTTTACATTTTGAAATAACTGAAACTAAAAATTGTGCTAACTTGTTATTATTAAAGTTTAGAATCGTCTGTTGTGTTTGAAATATGACTTGACTTGTAAAATAAAAATGTAAAAAAAAAAACTGTGTTGTTCCTAGATATGGTTTGTAGGGTTAAAAGATATAAATAAACAGGAAGAGATCGTTCATCAATAATTTTGCTGTTGCTGTTGGGAAATCAGACTTTAAATGTTTATTCACACCCAACGGTTCCTGTTTACTGTTTTTAGGACATACAGTTCAAAACTGAAGTTGAAGTTAGTGATGCGCGACTGGTATAACAGGAATAAGTTGACACCTAACAAATAAACTCTTACTGACTCCAGTTATTGGAATATCAAACATAGTTTCTGATCTACAAACAAACTCTTAGTGACTCCAGTTATTGGAATATCAAACATTGTTTCTGACCTACAAACAAACTCTTACTGACTTCAGTTATTGGAATATCAAACATTGTTTCTGATCTACAAACAAACTCTTACTGACTCCACTTATTGGAATATCAAACATTGTTTCTGATCTACAAACAAACTCTTACTGACTCCAGTTATTGTTTCCGATCTATGAAACGCTAGAGACGTTACCCACAAATGTGTGAAAGAACACTTTCACAAACACTAAAACTAACTGACATCTAACATTGTGTACTAACTAACATTTAACAATGTGTACTAACTGACATCTAACATTGTGTACTAACTGACATTAACAATGTGTACTAACTGACATCTAACATTGCGTACTAACTGATATCTAACAATGTGTACTAACTGACATCTAACAGAGAGAACTAATTGACATCTAATAGTGTGTACTAACTGACATTTAACATTGTGTACTAACTGACATTTAACAATGTGAACTAACTAACATCTAACAATGTGTACTAACTGGCATCTAACATTGTGTACTAACTGACATTTAACATTGAGTACTAACTGACATCTAATAGTGTGTACTAACTGACATTTAACAATGTGAACTAACTAACATCTAACAATGTATACTAACTGGCATTTAACAATGTGTACCAACAGATATTTAACAATGTGTACTAACTGACATCTAACAATGTGTACTAACAGACATCTAACAATGTGTACTAACTGTCATTTAACAAGGTGTACTAACTGACATCTAACATTGTGTACTAACTGGCATCTAACAATGTGTACTAACTGGCATCTAACAATGTGTACTAACTGGCATCTAACAATGTGTACTAACTAACATCTAACATTGTGTACTAACTGGCATCTAACATTGTGTACTAACTGACATCTAACATTGTGTACTAACTGACATTTAACAATGTGAACTAACTAACATCTAACATTGTGTACTAACTGACATTTAACAATGTGAACTAACTAACATCTAATAGTGTGTACTAACTGACATTTAACAATGTGAACTAACTAACATCTAACAATGTATACTATCTGGCATTTAACAATGTGTACCAACAGATATTTAACAATGTGTACTAACTGGCATCTAACATTGTGTACTAACTGACATTTAACATTGAGTACTAACTGACATCTAATAGTGTGTACTAACTGACATTTAACAATGTGAACTAACTAACATCTAACAATGTATACTAACTGGCATTTAACAATGTGTACTAACTGTCATTTAACAAGGTGTACTAACTGACATCTAACATTGTGTACTAACTGGCATCTAACAATGTGTACTAACTGACATCTAATAGTGTGTACTAACTGACATTTAACAATGTGAACTAACTAACATCTAACAATGTATACTAACTGGCATTTAACAATGTGTACTAACTGTCATTTAACAAGGTGTACTAACTGATATCTAACATTGTGTACTAACTGGCATCTAACAATGTGTACTAACTGACATCTAATAGTGTGTACTAACTGACATTTAACAATGTGAACTAACTGACATCTAACATTGTGTACTAACTGGCATCTAACAATGTGTACTAACTGACATCTAACAATGTGTACCAAGTGACATCTAACATTGTGTACCAAGTGACATCTAACATTATGTACTAACTGATATCTAACAATGTGTACTAACTAATATCTAACATTGTGTACTAACTGACATTTAACATTGTGTACTAACTGACATCTAACAATGTGTACTAACTGACATCTACCATTGTGTACTAACTGAGATCTAACAATGTGTACTAACTGACATCTAACAGTGTGTACTAATTGACATCTAATAGTGTGTACTAACTGACATTTAACAATGTGAACTAACTAACATCTAACAATGTGTACTAACTGGCATTTAACAATGTGTACCAACAGACATTTAACAATGTGTACTAACTGACATCTAACAATGTGTACTAACTGACATCTAACAATGTGTACTAACTGACATTTAACAATGTGTACTAACTGTCATTTAACAAGGTGTACTAACTGACATCTAACATTGTGTACTAACTGGCATTTAAAAATGTGTACTAACTAATATCTAACATTGTGTACTAACTGACATTTAACGTTGTGTACCAACTGACATCTAACAATGTGTACTAACTAATATCTAACATTGTGTACTAACTAATATCTAACAATGTGTACCAACTGACATCTAACATTGTTTACTAACTAACATCTAACATTATGTACTAACTGACATCTAACATTATGTACTAACTGACATCTAACAATGTGTACCAACTGACATCTAATAATGTGTACCAACTGACATCTAACATTGTATATTAACTGACATATAATAGTGTTTACTAACTGACATTTAACAATGTGAACTAACATCTAACCATGTGTACTAACTGACATCTAACATTGTGTACCAACTGATATCTTACAATGTGTACTAACTAACATCTAACATTGTGTACTAACTAACATCTAACATTGTGTACTAACTGACATCTAACATTGTGTACCAACTGACATCCAACATCTAACAATGTGTACCAACAGACATTTAACAATGTGTACTAACTAACATCTAACATTGTGTACTAACATCTAACATTGTGTACTAACTGACATCTAACATTGTGTACTAACTGACATCTAACATTGTGTACTAACTAACACCTAACATTGTGTACCAACTGACATCCAACATCTAACAATGTGTACCAACAGACATTTAACAATGTGTACTAACTGACATCTAACATTATGTACTAACTGACATCTAACAATGTGTACTAACTAACATCTAACATTGTGTACTAACTGACATCTAACATTGTGTAACAACTGACATCTAACATTGTGTAACAACTGACATTTAACATTGTGTACTAACTGACATCTAACATTGTGTACCAACTGACATCTAACATTATGTACTAACTAATATCTAACAATGTGTACTAACTAACATCTAACAATGTGTACTAACTAACATCTAACATTGTGTACTAACTGACATCTAACATTGTGTAACAACTGACATTTAACATTGTGTACTAACTGACATCTAACAATGTGTACTAACTAACATCTAACATTGTGTACTAACTGAAATCTAACATTGTGTAACAACTGACATCTAACATTGTGTAACAACTGACATTTAACATTGTGTACTAACTGACATCTAACATTGTGTACCAACTGACATCTAACTTGAAGTCTCCTTGTATTTTTTGTACTTTTTACAATAAGTTTCTTTATCATCTCTATCTGAATACGATCAACAAATACTGATCAATCCCAACTAACAAAGTAAGGAAAAAGGTGGTTTCTAACGATTGGCAAAACTAAACATCTCAAAATATCCTGAAGAACAAGCATATAATCGTAACAGTCATGATGTTTATTTTATTGGACTAGATAACACCGAGTACACACAAATGGGATATTATAAGTCATATTATTGTCTACATCCTGGTCTTACTGAGCAAATATAAATGTTACAGTGTACTTCCTGGTCTCAATAACAATATAAGAATTATACAGTGTACATCCTGGTCTCAGTAACGATATAAGAATGTTACAGTGTACTTCCTGCTCTCATAACGATGTAAAAACGTTACAGTGTACTACCTGGTCTTAGTAACGATATAAGAATCTTACAGTGTACTTCTTGGCCTCACTAACGATATAAGTAAGTTACAGTGTACTTCCTGGGCTTAGTAACAATATAAGAATGTTACAGTGCAATTCCTGGTCTAAGTAACGATATAAGAATGTTACAGTGCAATTCCTGGTCTAAGTAACAATATAAGAATGTTACAGTGCAATTCCTGGTCTAAGTAACGATATAAGAATGTTACAGTGCAATTCCTGGTCTAAGTAACGATATAAGAATGTTACCGTGTACTTCCTGGTCTCAGTAACGATATACGAATGTTACAGTGTACTTCCTGGCCTCAATAACGATATAAGAATGTTACAGTGTACTTCCTGGTCTAAGTAACGATATAAGAATGTTACAGTGTACTTCCTGGTCTCAATAACGACAAAAAAAAATGTTACAGTGTACATCCTGGTCTCAGTAACGATATAAGAATGTTACAGTGTACTTCCTGGTCTCAATAACGACAAAAAAATGTTACAGTGTACTTCCTGGTCTAAGTAACGATATAAGAATGTTATTGTGTACTTTCTGGTCTCAATAACGATATACGAATGTTACAGTGTACTTACTGGTCTAAGTAACGATATAAGAATGTTACAGTGTACTTCCTGGTCTCAATAACGATATAAGAATGTTATTGTGTACATCCTGGTCTCAATAACGATATAAGAATGTTACAGTGTACTTCCTGGTCTTAGTTATGATACAATAATGTTACAGTGTACTTCCTGGTCTTAGTGACGATACAATAATGTTACAGTGTACTTCCTGGTCTAAGTAACGATATAAGAATGTTACAGTGTACTTCCTGGTCTAATTAACGATATAAGAATGTTACAGTGTACTTTCTGGCCCCAGTAACGATATAAGTATGTTACAGTGTACTTCCTGGGCTTAGTAACGATATAAGAATGTTACAGTGTACTTCCTGGGCTTAGTAACGATATAAGAATGTTACAGTGTACTTCCTGGGCTTAGTAACGATATAAGAATGTTACAGTGTACTTCCTGGTCTCAATAACGATATAAGAATGTTACAATGTACTTACTGGTCTCAGTAACGATACAATAATGTTACAGTGTACTTCCTGGTCTCAATAACGATATAAGAATGTTACAATGTACTTACTGGTCTCAGTAACGATACAATAATGTTACAGTGTACTTCCTGGTCTAAGTAACGATATAAGAATGTTACAGTGTACTTCCTGGCCTCAGTAACGAAATAAGTATGTTACAGTGTACTTCCTGGGCTTAGTAACGATATAAGAATGTTACAGTGTACTTCCTGGGCTTAGTAACGATATAAGAATGTTACAGTGTACTTCCTGGTCTAAGTAACGATATAAGAATGTTACAGTGTACTTACTGGTCTCAATAACGACAAAAAAAATGTTACAGTGTACATCCTGGTCTCAATAACGATATAAGAATGTTACAATGTACTTACTGGTCTCAGTAACGATACAATAATGTTACAGTGTACTTCCTGGCCTCAGTAACGAAATAAGTATGTTACAGTGTACTTCCTGGGCTTAGTAACGATATAAGAATGTTACAGTGTACTTCCTGGCCTCAGTAACGAAATAAGTATGTTACAGTGTACTTCCTGGGCTTAGTAACGATATAAGAATGTTACAGTGTACTTCCTGGTCTAAGTAACGATATAAGAATGTTACAGTGTACTTACTGGTCTGAGTAACGATACAATAATGTTACAGTGTACTTCCTGGTCTAAGTAACGATATAAGAATGTTACAGTGTACTTACTGGTCTCAGTAACTATCTAATTTAGTACAGTTTACTTAGTAAGAATATCAGAGAGTTATACAATATAAGTTGTATTGGTTTTTGGGTGGAGAAAATATATTTTTCTTAACTTTGAGGTTACCGAAGATAATAGATTATGATATGTACAAATGAAAATTCAGATTTTGGTTATTTAATGTTTTATACGTTGCGTCACGTAATGTTCTTCCACAATAGAGGCCGCTTCAGTTCAATATCTATTGTCGCTGCTGTTTCCGCCATGAAGAGCTTAGTTTTTCCGTCCAGCTAGGCCTGTCTTTCTCTCACTAGAAAGAACATACGTTGGTAAGCATGTACTGTTGTTTGAAGATCCTGAATTCTTTGTTTTATTTAACGAGATCTCAAATATGTATATATATATATATATAGATCGAAAAAGAAATTATTCAGATTTTTAAATACGAGGAAAATCAAACCCCACATTTTAGCGTGGTAAATCCTTAGACTTACCGGGGAACTCTTACGTTAGTACGGAATACTAACAACTTTTCACAACTTGTTATTCAGAAAAATACTTCGAATTATCGTTGATTTTGTTTATTTTCCAATATTCAGTAAATTTGTTATAATTTTATTTTTAAATAATGTATATATTGATTCTTATAGAAATGTATTACCCGGACTTTATGTTTAACTGACCTTGTGTTTATATATGTATTTACTGTTTCTTACAGAACTAATTATACTGACTTTGTGTTTATATATGTATCAACTGTTTATTACAAACTCATTATAGTGACCTTGTGTTTATATATGTATTTACTGTTTCTTACAAAACTAATTATAGTGACCTTGTGTTTATATATGTATGAACTGTTTATTACAAACTCATTATAGTGACCTTGTGTTTATATATGTATTTACTGTTTCTTACAAAACTCATTATATTGACTTTGTGTTTATATATGTATCAACTGTTTATTACAAACTCATTATACTGACTTTGTGTTTATATATGTATTTATTATTTCTTACAGAACTAATTATACTGACTTTGTGTTTATATATGTATATACTGTTTCTTACAAACTCATTATAGTGACCTTGTGTTTATATATGTATTTACTGTTTATTACAAACTCATTATACTGACTTTGTGTTTATATATGTATTTATTATTTCTTACAAAACTAATTATAGTGACCTTGTGTTTATATATGTATTTACTGTTTCTTACAAAACTAATTATACTGACTTTGTGTTTATATATGTATTTATTATTTCTTACAGAACTAATTATACTGACTTTGTGTTTATATATGTATTTATTATTTCTTACAAAACTAATTATACTGACCTTGTGTTTATATATGTATTTATTATTTCTTACAGAACTAATTATACTGACTTTGTGTTTATATATGTATTTATTATTTCTTACAAAACTAATTATAC
>NW_013675056.1:4782-8295 GCF_000517525.1 Limulus polyphemus | reverse complement strand
ACAGTGCCAGCAAAGTCCCTCATACCTCTCTGAAAGCTGACCTTTTCTGGCATTGAATCCAGACTACTGTTCAAACTTGGTACCTCTGTGCTGGACTTAACGTAGGATTCAAATTCGAGAGCTCAACAATGGCAGCTCAAACAGCAAAATAAACAAGAAGAGAGACTACAGCAGTGGTTGGAGGAGAAAGAAAATAAACAAGAAGAGAGACTACAGCAGTGGTTGGAGGAGAAAGTCTCCTGGTACAAAGCTGATTTCAGTAGATCTCTTATCATAACATAGCTTCATGGAATCAGCAGACGTTTTCAAGTTTGAACGCATCTGATGGTGAATATCATCCATCCTTTCAGATAACACTTTCACGAACTCTGGCGCATTTTCAGGCAACTCTTCGTAAGGTGGGCGTCATCTTATCATGTTCACTGGCAACCGAAGTTCCGGACCAAACATCAGCTTTACTGGAGTGTATCCAGTGGCTTCATGCTCTGCTGTCCTATAGGCCATCAACAGTGTAGGGAGTAAGACATCCCCGTCATCTTGGCGGCTATTACAAAACTTTGCCAATTCCTGTCCCAGTGTCCAGTTGTACTTTTCTACCATCCCATCAGACTGTGGGTGAAGTGGCGTTGAACTGGTCTTTCGTATGCCAAACAACTTGCAGCATTCATAGAACACAGCTGATTCAAAGTTACGGCTTTGATCCGAATGCAATTCGTATGGCATACCAAATCTGAAGAAGAAATCACTAATAGCCGAAGCTACATTTGTAGCCTCCTAATTTGGTATTGCGTATGCCTCAGGCCACTTGGTGAAATAATCCATCACCACGCAAATATATTTGTTTCCAGCACTAGTTTGGGACAAAGGACCAGCAATGTCAATGGCCTTTTTTTCCATTGGTGCACCAACTTGATATAACTTCATTGGAGCACGTCCCTTATGCTTGGGTCCCATTTTAGCACAACATGTACTGCATGTTCTGCACCATTCTTCCACATCTTGTATCATACTTATCCAGTAAAATCTCTGCCATAGTTGACTCAATGTCTTCTTAACTCTGAGATGTCCTTCTGTTAAACTATCATGGGATTGACGCGCACAACTTCCCGTATCTTTCTCGGTATAACTGTTTGCCAGGTCGTCACTTTCCCATCTGCAGTTTCCCATCTCCGGACAAGAATATCATCTTCAAGCTTCAACTGGTCCCATTGTGCCCAATAGATCTTTGTCAGAGGGCTTAAGCTAGACACCTTCTCCGAAGCAGGGCACAAAACACTTGCTTGTAGGAAATCAATTATTGGCTTCAAATCTTGATCTTTCTCCTGTTCTGCTTTAATATCTATACTTTGTTGCACTTCACCATCATCAACTCCTTCAGACACTTTAACTTCAGCTTGACGACACCTGGTTAATCGAACCTCTCTTTTAACACTTACCGGAATTTGGCCTTTGTTGTTCCCAAACGTCATTTTATAAAAAATTAAGTACACACTTCCTTGGTAGTAAGTAGTCCAACCCTAATATGAATGGGTCTTCAATGTCAGCCAAGTATACTTTGTGTCTATCCTTCATGCCCATGAGCTCAATAGTTACCCACACTGGTCCCCACAACCTCGTATAATATCTTGTCATACCACAGAGCTTCTGTTTGATTTCTGGTACTCCTTTGTGATCCAGCACCTTGATACTCGCAAAGGTTTGCTGAGATGCAGAATCTATGACAGAGTTGCACTTTTGGTCATCCAGCTTTCCTGTCACGTAGACACTACGTGTGCTTGCCATTTTACTCTTAGCTTTTGGGACTTTCACAATGGCGGTTGGTCAGCGTCCCTCAAGAACAATTACTACTGGTTTCCCGAAACTGACTTATTGGTAGTATTCTTCTTACACTGGCTCCTCATGTGTTCTTGCTCTCCACAGTTCCAACAATCTTTCTGGGTAGCAGCCTTTCCTTCTGTGGCATCTTACCTGTGTTGAAGTTGCCAGCATTGAGCTCTCTTGTGCCCAGGTTTGTTACAGTGCCAGCAAAGTCTCTCAAACCTCCCTGAAAGCTGACCTTTTCTGGCCTTGAATCCTGATAACTGCACCAATCTTGGTACCTCTGCACTGGACTTAACGTAGGATTCGAATTCAAGAAGTCTGACCATTGCATCCTGCATAGTAGAGGGGGTGTGCTTGCTTCACTTATATCTTTAGTTGTGAACTGTCCAAGGCGTCTATAAACTGATCCCTCAGCAACAGCTTGAGGACATCGGGTGGCACAGTTGGGTAGGCCTTGTGTACCATACTTTCCAAATCCTTTGCCCGCTCATGCAAGCCCTCCCCTTTAGCACGGACTTTCGTACAAAACCTAGACCTGTAAACTTCGGACTGAATTTGAGTTCCATACCTGTGTTATAGAGCAGCTACCAGTGCTCTATAGTTGTGTCTGTCATCTGCTAACAACTGGCCAAGTATTTCCAGTGGTTGCCCCTTCAGGCTCGTTGCTAGCTACACTGCTTTCTGCTCCTCTGTCCATCCATTCATTTATGCCAGGAGCCCAAATTGTGCTCTATATGCTTCCCACGGTGCCTTCCCATCGAATTCCTGTGGCTTTCTTCGTACTAGATCACCCCTATTGCTGACACTCATGTGTGGAATGTGACTTCTGACAGGACTGAAGATGTCTGCATTTGGGTTTAGCTGCAGGGTCTGGAAAGGGCTTCCTCTTATCTGGGGCTGATTAGGTCCATGACTAATATATCCTCCCTGTGTAAAAGACAATAAATCGTTCTTTAATGTATTTAATTCACTTTGAAATTTACTAATCTTTTCCAGTTGTACTTCTTGTTTCCATTCTTGTTCCAGTTGCCACTGGTGCTGGTTTTCTTGCTACTGCTGTAGTTTCTCTTCTTCTCCATTTTCCTTCTCCTCCAACCACTGTTGTAGTCTCTCTTCTTGTTTATTTTCTTTCTCCTCCAACCACTGCAGTAGTCTCTCTTCTTGTTTATTTTGTTTCTCCTCCAACCACTGCTGTAGTTTCTCTTCTTGTTTATTTTCTTTCTCCTCCAACCACTGCTGTAGTCTCTCTTCTTGTTTATTTTCTTTCTCCTCCAACCACTGCTGTAGTCTCTCTTCTTGTTTATTTTCTTTCTCCTCCAACCACTGCTGTAGTCTCTCTTCTTGTTTATTTTCCTTCTCCTCCAACCACTGCTGTAGTCTCTCTTCTTGTTTATTTTCTTTCTCCTCCAACCACTGCTGTAGTCTCTCTTCTTGTTTATTTTGAAGGTGTGGTTATATAATCCCAGTAAGACCAAAGGGAAATCTCCTAAGTTGTCTTCTTCATGGGAAGGCCCATATGACATAGTGGATCGTCTCTGTGATGTGACTTTTTGAATAAAATGTGGTCGGCGAGGTAAGCCAAAGGTGGTGCATGCCAACAGGCTTTGGCATTATCCCAGTCCAGGACATTTCAGTTGGAAAGAAGGGAACAATGGAACAAAAGACGCCACTGAAGACGTGTCACCTGGAAAA
>NW_013675056.1:2222-3967 GCF_000517525.1 Limulus polyphemus | reverse complement strand
CGTTTTCCTCCAACAACTTCTGTTATCTCTCTTCTTGTTTCTTTTCTTTTTCGTCCAACAACTTCTGTTATCTCTCTTCTTGTTTCTTTTCTGATTCTTCTTGTTTCTTTTCACGTTCTTCTTGTTTCTTTTGCTATTCTTGTATTGTTGCCATCAAATCTCCAAGCTGTAGTTTGATTTGCCACTTCTCGTTTCGATCTTCTTTTTTTTACAACCTCTCTCTGACACCAATTTGTTACATCTCTGCTTGTTTGTTAATTTCCGGTATAAATTCTTTACGAGGAACTTCAGTGATACAAGCCCCTTCTTGATTAAAACTAGTTTATTAATTCTCGATACAACTTTGTAATACACAGAATTACCACAGTCACTCTAAATGTAACAAACTTTATAACACACGCTATAAATCACAGTGATTCACACACTTTACTTACGGTGTCTACTGTTCTCTTGATTATCTCCTCAATCGCTCTGGTTTTTCTTGCCAGGATTATATACTAAAAAGAGAGAGTCTCGAATGCACTCGAGTCTTCATGATCATTCGAGAAATTTCAGCGTGAATGCTCCCAGAGTCTAGCGACTTCCGCTGTCGTAACAATATTTAGTGTTTCTTACAAAACTCATTATACTGACTTTGTGTTTATACATGTATTTACTTTAGTTTATAAAAATCATTAAACTGACTTTGTGTTTATACATGTATTTACTTCAGTTTATAAAAATCATTAAACTGACTTTGTGTTTATATATGTATTAACTGTTTCTTACAAAACTCATTAAACTGACTTTTTTTATATATGTATTTACTGTTTCTTACAAAACTCATTATACTGACTTTGTGTTTATATATGTAGTTACTATTTCTTACAAAAGTTATTGTACTAACATTGTGTTTATACATGTATTTACTGTTTCTTACAAAACTCATTATACTGACCTTGTGTTTATACATGTATTTACTGTTTCTTACAGAACTAATTATACTGACTTTTTGTTTATATATGTATTTACTGTTTCTTACAAAACTCATTATACTGACCTTGTGTTTATACATGTATTTACTTTAGTTTATAAAACTCTTTAAACTGACTTTATGTTTATACATCTGTTTACTGCGATTTACAAAACTCATTAAACTGACTTTTTGTTTATACATGTATTTACTATTGTTTAGAAAACTTAGTACACCTTGTGTTTAGACATGTATCTTCTGTATTTTACACAATATTTATTACACTTTATGTTTATGCACGTATTTACTGTAGTTTGTAAATATTGTACATGTATTTACTGTTCTTTAAAAAAATGTATTATTATGACTTTGCTTCATTTCGTATTAATGTTCAGAACTATATAAAATATTTCTAGCCCTATAGTGGCCTTAGAAAACTTCATTATGTTTGCAGTGATTGCTAATTGTCCCCCTATTGCAGTAATAATAAACTAATATTATTTCCTGCTTTGTCTCTTTCTTTATTTTATCTTCAATAAATTCATATTACTACACAACCTAAAACTAAGGCCTTGAAAAATTAATCTTCGTAGTAGTCACTATAAATAATAGATTACTGGGACGAGGTTTACTAACTAAAGTTACCATGGTAGAAGTAAACTATGAACAATAGATTACATGGATGAGGTCTACTAACTAAAGTTACCATGGTAGAAGTAAACTATGAATAATAGATTACTGGGATGAGGTCTACTAACTAAAGTTACCATGGTAGAAGTAAACTATGAATAAT
>NW_013675056.1:0-1651 GCF_000517525.1 Limulus polyphemus | reverse complement strand
GTTTACTAACTAAAGTTACCATGGTAGTAGTCACTACAAATAATAAATTACTGGGACGAGGTTTACTAACTAAAGTAATCTTCGTAGTAGTCACTATAAATAATAGATTACTGGGACGAGGTTTACTAACTAAAGTTACCATGGTAGTAGTCACTACAAATAATAAATTACTGGGACGAGGTTTACTAACTAAAGTTACCATGGTAGTAGTAAACTATAAATAATAGATTACTGTGATGAGTTTTACTAACTAAAGTTACCATAGTAATAGTCACTATAAATAATAAATTACTGGGACAAGGTTTACTAACTAAAGTTACCATGGTAGTAGTCACTATAAATAGTAGATTACTGGGGTGAGGTCTACTAACTAAAGTTACAATGGTAGTAGTCACTATAAATAATAAATTACTGGGACGAGGTTTACTAACTAAAGTTACCATGGCAGTAGTAAACTATAAATAATAGATTACTGTGATGAGTTTTACTAACTAAGGTTACCATTGTAGTAGTAAACTATAAATAATAGATTACTGGGACGAGGTTTACTAACTGAAGTTACCATGGTAGTAGTCACTATAAATAATATATTATTGTGATGAGTTTTACTAACTAAAGTTACCATTGTAGTAGTAAACTATAAATAATAGATTACTGGGACGAGGTTTACTAACTGAAGTTACCATGGTAGAAGTAAACTATGAATAATAGATTACTGGGACGAGGTCTACTAACTAAAGTTACCATGGTAGTAGTAAACTATAAATAATAGATTACTGGGACGAGGTCTACTAACTAAAGTTACCATGGTAGTAGTTACTATAAATAATAGATTACTGGGACGAGGTCTACTAACTAAAGTTACCATGGTAGTAGTAAACTATAAATAATAGATTACTGGGACGAGGTTTACTAACTAAAGTTACCATGGTAGTAGTAAACTATAAATAACAGATTACTGGGACGAGGTTTACTTTCTAAATTTACCATGGTAGTAGTCACTATAAATAATAGATTACTGTGATGAGGTTTACTAACTAAAGTTACCATGGTAGTAGTAAACCATAACCAATAGATTACTGTGATGAGGTCTACTAAATAAAGTTACCATGGTAGTAGTCACTATAAATAATACATTACTGTGATGAGGTTTACTAACTAAAGTTACTATGGTAGAAGTAAACTTTAAATAATAGATTACTGGGACGAGGTTTACTAATTAAAGTTACCATGGTAGTAGTCACTATGAATAATAGATTACTGGGACGAGGTTTACTAACTAAAGTTAACATGGCAGTAGTAAACTATAAATAATAGATTTAGTAGCTAAAGTTGCCATGGTAGTAGTCACTATAAATAATAGATTACTGGGGCGAGGTTTACTAACTAAAGTTACCATGGTAGTAGTAAACCATAACCAATAGATTACTGTGATGAGGTCTACTAAATAAAGTTACCATGGTAGTAGTCACTATAAATAATAGATTACTGTGATGAGGTTTACTAACTAAAGTTACCATTGTAGTAGTAACTATAAATAATAGATTACTGGGACGAGGTTTACTAACTAAAGTTGCCATGGTAGTAGTCACTATAAATAATAGATTACTGTGATGAGGTTTACTAACTAAAGTTACCATTGTAGTAGTAA
>NW_013675055.1:21795-24044 GCF_000517525.1 Limulus polyphemus | reverse complement strand
CGATATGATACAACTCCACTATCAGACCATATACAGTTAACCGTCCACTATCAGACCATATGCTGTATCATATCGAGTAGTTGTTATACCAAATACTGACAGTTAACCGAACTACTTGATATGATACAACATATGGTGTGATAGTGGAGGGTTAACTGTCAGTATTTGGTATTACAACTACTAGATATGATACAACATATGGTGTTGTATCATAACAGTTAACCCTCCACTATCAGACCACATAACTACTTGATATGATACAACATATGGTGTGATAGTGGAGGGTTAACTGTCAGTATTTGGTATTACAACTACTAGATATGATACAACATATGGTCGATATGATACAACATATGGTGTGATAGTGGACGGTTAACTGTCAGTATGTGGTATAACAACTACTCGATATGATACAACATATGGTCTGATAGTGGAGGGTTAACTGTCAGTATTTGGTATTACAACTACTCGATATGATACAACGTGTGGTCTGGTAGTGGACGGTTAACTGTCAGTATTTGGTATTACAAGTACTCGATAGATACAACATATGGTCTGATAGTGGACGGTTAACTGTCGGTCTTTGGTATAACAACTACAAGATATGATACAACATGTGGTCCACACTGACAGTGGACTGTAAAAAGGCGCTTTTGGTTGAGGAAGAGATCCTGTGTTATTTCAAAATTAAAGTCTTAAATAGTTAATAACTTTAAATATTAATCAAAAATAAGACGAATAGATAACAATGAAAAACACTTCAAACTGAAATCTGCTTCTGATTCTGACCAGTCTTTTATTTAGAGTTCAACACATGCTTAATAAAAACCGATTCTGACCAGTCTTTTTCTTAGTTTTCAACACATGCCTAATAAAACTTATTCTGACCAGTCTTTTACTTAGTTTTCAACACATGCCTGATAAAACTTATTCTGACCAGTCTTTTACTTAGTTTTCAACACATGCCTAATAAAACTTATTCTGACCAGTCTTTTACTTAGTTTTCAACACATGCCTAATAAAACTTATTCTGACCAGTCTTTTTCTTAGTTTTCAACACATGCTTAACAAGACCGATTCTCAATTAGAACCACTAACAGAAACTGAATTCTCTTAATAATTGTGTAGAGAAACCAAGCTACCTGAAACCAGCTCCTAACCAGAACATGTTGATAAAACCGTCTCATAACCAGAACCAGGCTTACTGAAATCGATACCCAGACTCCCTAAGTATAACCAGTACTAAATTCAGGTTTTTATTAATACATGAGAAATGAACCTGGCTTCCAACCAGAACCATATTACTGCTTCGCTCTTAACACTCGAATTATCCAAACGTTTTTGTTCGTCACATTGAATAGAAATTTTAAATTGATTTGGACAATACCTTATAAAAATGTTTACATACTGAATTCCATGTTACGTACAGCTAACCAAGTATACAAAACACTTAGTGGCACAGTGTAACTCACGCCTGTTTTACTTACAATTGAGCGTGCTAACCTTGTTTCACTTACAATTGAACGTGCTAACCTTGTTTCACTTACAATTGAACGTGCTAACTTTGTTTCACTTACAATTGAAGGTGCTAACCTTGTTTCACTTACAATTGAACGTGCTAACCTTGTTTCACTTACAATTGAACGTGCTAACCTTGTTTCACTTACAATTGAACGTGCTAACTTTGTTTCACTTACAATTGAAGGTGCTAACCTTGTTTCACTTACAATTGAACGTGCTAACCTTGTTTCACTTACAATTTTACTCCTAGTTTGGTATTTTTCCTTCTATGTGTTTAGTTTATCTCTAAGGTGAATGAAAAGTTCCATTTCATTATCACCATCAATAATCTTTTTAAAACAGGCCTGTTGAATACCAGTTTCAATTAGCTAAACGTGTATGCACCAACAAGAATATAATCAAACTGTAAATCACTAGTAGTGTTAACCTTTACATGATGTTGTGATCTGTTTATGTAAAGTCTACGTTAAGAAAATCCATGGAAGATGAAGGGGAGGATGATATGATATTTACAGTTTTGTGTCTGACGGTATCATACCCCTCGAACCTCAAGGACAGGATAATAGGATATTTACAGTTTTGTGTTTGACGGTATCACACCTCTCGAACCTCAAGGACAGGATAATAGGATATTTACAGTTTTGTGTTTGACGGTATCATACCTCTCGAACCTCAAGGACAGGATAACAGGATATTTACAGTCTTGTGTTTGACGGTATCACACCTCT
>NW_013675055.1:19967-20802 GCF_000517525.1 Limulus polyphemus | reverse complement strand
CAGGATATTTACAGTCTTGTGTTTGACGGTATCACACCTCTCGAACCTCAAGGACAGGATAACAGGATATTTACAGTTTTGTGTTTGACGGTATCATACCTCTCGAACCTCAAGGACAGGATAATAGGATATTTACAGTCTTGTGTTTGACGGTATCATACCCCTCGAACCTCAAGGACAGGATAACAGGATATTTACAGTCTTGTGTTTGACGGTATCACACCTCTCGAACCTCAAGGACAGGATAATAGGATATTTACAGTTTTGTGTTTGACGGTATCATACCCCTCGAACCTCAAGGACAGGATAACAGGATATTTACAGTTTTATGTTTGACGGTATCATACCCCTCGAACCTCAAGGACAGGATATCTGCAGTCTTGTGTTTGACGGTATCATACCTCTCGAACCTCAAGGACAGGATAACAGGATATTTACAATCTTGAGTTTGATGGTTTCATAGACCTCGAACCTCAAGGAAAGGATAACAGGATATCTGCAGTCTTGTGTTTGTCGGTTTCATAGCCCTCGAACCTGAGGGATAGGATAATATAATGTTTAGTCTTGTGTTTGACTGTTTCGTTCTTTATGGGTTTCAGTGGGATAAACACAAAACACAACCAAAAATCCTTAACTCGTCTAATTAACTATATTTGTATCGCTGGATGTTGAACCTTTGCTGGGTTCTGTCCTCGATTGAATGTTATAGTTATTCCTTTCCGTTAATCCAATTTGTCCTTGGTGAGATTCTTCAATACTGTCCAATACCACCCGAACTGTTATCAACTTTGCCTCCTTTACCTCATGCCATACATATCCTACTTTGTGTTAATGT
>NW_013675055.1:12815-19267 GCF_000517525.1 Limulus polyphemus | reverse complement strand
CAATACCAACCGAACTGTTATCAACTTTGCCTCCTTCACATCATGCCACACCTATCCTACTTTGTGTTAATGTCCAATACCACCCGAACTGTTATCAACTTTGCCTCCTTCACATCATGCCACACCTATCCTACTTTGTGTTAATGTCCAATACCAACCGAACTGTTATCAACTTTGCCTCCTTCACATCATGCCACACCTATCCTACTTTGTGTTAATGTCCAATACCACCCGAACTGTTATCAACTTTGCCTCCTTCACATCATGCCACACCTATCCTACTTTGTGTTAATGTCCAATACCAGCCGAATAGTTATCAACTTTGCCTCTTTCACATCATGCCACACACATATCCTACTTTGTGTTAATGTACAATACCAGCCAAACAGTTATCAACTTTGCCTCCTTCACCTCATGCCACATACATATCCTACTTTGTGTTAATGTCCAATACCAGCCGAATAGTTATCAACTTTGCCTCCTTCACCTCATGCCACACATATCCTACTTTGTGTTAATGTCTAACACCAGCCGAACTGTTATCAACTTTGCCTCCTTCACCTCATGCCACACCTATCCTACTTTGTGTTAATGTCCAATACCAGCCAAACTGTTATCAACTTTGCCTCCTTCACCTCATGCCACACCTATCCTACTTTGTGTTAAAATCTAATAAGCAAAAATTACTTTTCCTCTATAGCAAAATACTAGAGTAATTAAACACCTGCCTCGCGCGGGGTAACCGGATGTTGACTTTTCAACAGCCGACAAATGCTGAATGTCGATTTGTTATCATTTAAACTTGTGTCATAATTTCGGCTCAATTGTCACAAATGTCCATAGTAGAGCAATATTATCCATGAATGTAGCTTTTCAGATGTCTCATTATACGTGGTACAGCTTTACTATAGTTCAGAAAAACAAAGAATAAAAATCTTCTGTTTACAATGTAACTTCGCTATTAATAAACATCCATAGAAATACTAGCACATTCTAGAACTTACGATGTAACTTGCGTAATTGCTTATAAGTGATTATTATTGACCAATCCCAGTGACCTAAAGAAACCTCGATCATTATAAATACATATCACTTGGGGGTGAAGCACTAAATTTACATATATATGTATATAACACTCCCCTCCAAACAAAAAGGTTTGGCATATAATGACAAACTGTATATAATTCTCATTCAAGTGCACATAATGTTACATGATAAGAATTGAACCTTTACATATCGTTATTCAACTTCAATGAATACAAATGTACATAGTACCCAAATACACCACCTTGACATTTCAACTTCAATGAATACAAATGTACATAGTACCCAAATACACCACCTTGACATGTCCAAACTCACTTTTTTTGCAAGGTTTACAGTCAAATTTGCCTGGAAAAGTCTCACAAGTATTTTGTCAATCCTTTGAAGGTGTTCATTTCAGGTGTTACTACTTTATAATCAAGTCATCGATGTAAGCTTTCACACCTTCCAAATCCCGAATATGTTGACTCATTAAACGGGTAAATGTGGCTGGTACATTTTTCATGGCAAAAGGAATAACCTTGTCTTCAAAGAAAACCATCTCGTGTTACAAATGCAGAGATTTTTCAGAACCCTTTCAGTCAATGGAACACACCAGTACCCTATAAATACATCACATTTGCTCACATACTTGAATTTACCAATCTTGTCAATACGATCATCAATCCTGGGGATTGGAAACTAATCGCTCTTGGTTGCAGAATTGACTTTTCTAAAATCTGTGCAAAATCTAACATTTCCATCTAGTTTGGGCACAAGAACATAAGGTGAACTCCAGTTACTTTGACTCGGTTGTATAATGTCAATTTTTAGCATGTACTTAATTTCACTTTTCATTTGTTGTGCTTTTTCAAGTGTGACCCTGTATGGATGTTGCTTTTCGGTTTGGAATCATCAACATCACGAAACAACATATGTGTCCTATTTGGAACATCTGGAAACAACTGTTTATACTTGACAAACTGTTCTTTTTCAATAGGACTCAAGTCTCCCAATTTTGTAGTAGGATTTGCTAAGAGTTTTGAATTACTAAGTGTAATCTTCAAAGAAATTTTTCAGTGACATTGACACCATTTAGTTCACAATTACTGGTGTCACACATATCATTGACACTTGCAACAACCAAAAATGGCCCGTTACGATCATTGTATGGTTTCAGCATATAAATATAACACAACTGACGATCAAGTGTTTCAGTCACATAATCAAGATCACTCACTTTCTTTAACACCTGATATGGACCACGAAACTTTGCCCGAAAAGGGTAACCTCTGATTGGTAGTAACACAAGGATTTTACCACCTGATATGGGCTATGAAACCTTGCCTGAAAAGGGTGACCTCTGATTGGTAGTAACACAACGACTTCACCACCTGATATAGGCCATAAAACTTGGCCTGAAAAGGGTGACCTCTGATTGGTAGTAACACAAGGACTTTACCACCTGACTTAAGTGACCACTTATTCTTTTACATTTTTGTCATACCAAGTTTTCATTTTACCCTGTGCTGACTTGAGGTTTTCGTGAACTAACTTACACGCCCTACTGATCCTTACTCTAAACATGGAAACATAATCCAGCAAATTCAAACTCTTTGTCTCCTCATTCAATCAGGTTTCCTTAATCAACTTCAGAGGACCTCTCATTGTACTATCAAATACTAACTCTAATGGACTGAATCCAAGAGATTCCTGTACTGACTCACGGGCAGCAAACAACAAATAAAGGAATACCCTCATCCCATTCGTTCTCATTATCATAACAGTAGGTCTTAATCATAGCCTTCAAAGTGGAGTGAAATCGTTCCAGTGCTCCCTGAGACTTTGGATAATATGCCCTAGATCTTATCTGCTTGGATTCCAATTGGTGTACGACTTGTTGAAAAAGAACAGACATAAAATTCGATCCTTCATCTAATTGCACCTCTTTTGGAAGACCAACTAACGTAAAGAACTTGATTTCCAAGAATACTTGGAAATATTGCGTGCACTAATATTTTTTAATGAAATAGCTTTGGAAAATCTGGTGGAAGCATTTTCAATAATGACTCTGCTGAAAGGCTCATAAAATGCAGAAATTAGCTGCAGTGGAGCAACAGGGACTGGAACACTGGGTTTACCAACCATCTGACATGTGTAGGAAGTCTTACAAAACTCGGACATATCGTGCCTAAGACCTGGCCAGAAAAAAATGTCTCATTATCTTATTACCTTTTGTTCACACTCACATGTCTACCCAATGGAACCTCGTTTGCTACTCTCATTATTTCATGTCTGTGGGCCTTTGCCACATCAATAGCCCACTCTTCTCATTATCTCATGTCTATGGGCCTTTGCCACATCAATAGCCCACTCTTCTCATTATCTCGTGTCTATGGCCCTTTGCCACATCAATAGCCCACTCTTCTCATTATCTCATGTCTGTGGGCCTTTGCCACACCAATAGCCCACTCTTCTCGTTATCTCATGTATGTGGGCCTTTGCCACATCAATAGCCCACTCTTCTCATTATTTCATGTCTATGGCCCTTTGCCACATCAGCAGCCACTCTTCTCATTATCTCATGTCTATGGCCCTTTGCCACACCAATAGCCCACTTTTTCTCATTATCTCGTGTCTATGGGCCTTTGCCACATCAATAGCCCACTCTTTATTGGCAGGAAGATCGTCTAGACCCCATTTTCTCATAAATACACCATCCTTAATGAAATATTCCAGAGGGGCATTCTCTAATTCATCCCCAGGGAGGGCGTTATTCACAAGTGAGGCAATCCCGGAATCTATATTCTGCTGTAAAAGAAGCCAACTTTTCAAAGACAACTCATCAACCTTCATACAATTTTGCCTGCCAGACACCTCACACACTTTATTCTTGGGAGGACACTTGAAAACAGAAGGGTGATCATGGTCCTCGTTATGTGATATAAATGTATCAGACAAATTAATAGAATCATCCTGCAACAGATTTTCAATCTTTGCTGAATGTTAAATTTTTCTGATGCCTTTTTGGTCTGGAAATGAATCTGACATTTCTGCCTCAACAACTTTACTGTCCTCGCAGGTCTTGGGTCAGCAATCACCTGATTATCTGCTAAGTCTTTAGCCAGCAGCAAAGATACATCTTTAACTAACAAAGTAGGTCTAACACCCACGATAACAAATCCTGAAACTAAGTCTGGCTGTAAATATACTTTGTGCAGAGGTACATTCACAAAGCTATCCTCAATGCCCTTGGCTAAAATAAATTCACCAGTAATTGACTCACTAGAAAAGGGCAATGTAGCCTGCAACAACAAAGACCGAGTAGCCCCAGTATCACGAATAATTTTAATAGGCACTGGATTATACTAATCTTCAGTAATGGACCCAAAGCCTTCTGTCACAAATGGCAGATATTCCTCCTTCACAGGTTCAGACTTGTTAACAGCAAGATTCACAGGTTCACACTTGTCAACAGCAAGATTCACAGGTTCACACTTGTCAACAGCAAGATTCACAGGTTCAGACTTGTCAACAAGAAGATTCACAGGTTCAGACTTGTCAACAAGAAGATTCACAGGTTCGCACTTGTCAACAAGAAGATTCATTGGACGTGATCTGTGACTTTGAACAGACTTAGCTCCTGGACTATTATTTTCAGACTTAGGAGCAGAGAGCAAATCAGGACTGTTACCCAAATGACCGTTGGAACCACTACTACCTCCATTTCTATAAGGGAGAGAACGAGATTGTTTGGGTATGACTTTGTGAGTTAAGGCAAAATCCTCAGCCGGTGTGGCAGCTTCTTGCAAGTTTTCAACTTCCTTCTTGTCATCCCTAACACACCTTTTAAGTTCTTCCAACAAAATCGATTTTTTCAAATTTTCAAAGTTGTAATTCACCTTTTGAGATGTTCACCCCCTTTCAAAATACACCTGTTTCTCGTGGGCGAATTATACTTGGGTTTGGTTGTCCTGTTTTCTATAAGCACGAAGTTTTTCCCATTATGCTTCTGGAACTAACTCATATGCTTTTAAAATGGTAGCTTTTACAACGTCATAGTTTGTACAATCATCAGTAGAGTGCATTATAAGCTTCTTGAACTTGGCCTCTAATGACACTTTACAATAAAAGTGACTTTGACCTTTCTGGCTATTCTAAACTTTTGGCTACCTTCTCAAAATGTGCTCAGGTAAGTCACTAAAATTTATGTACATGTTATAGCTTTTTGACATAAAATCTGACAATAGAAAGGTTTTAATTTTATTCTCTCGTAGACATAAACCTAACAAAGAAACTGTTTGCTTTTATTAGATTCTAGTCGTAAAAGATGACAGCGGAACTGTTTTTCCCCTCGTTATCATACATCCAAGGATACGTAAACTTTCTTTTCTTTAAAATCATCTGAAATATTTTGTGTATTATAACGCAAATCTATTATCGCTACTCTTTTAAAACGCACTCACTAGAACATTCAAAATTCTCCACAGACTTTAGCAGCCATTAGCTATAGAGGTTTAGCCAGTACGATAAAACATGAGATTTCCCTTGTAATCGTCTGTTTTTAGACAATCTACAGCATACTGGAAGATTGACTTTCATGGGTTATTACCTCGGAATTTTCATGGAAATACAGAGAAGTTCTTTTGGAACGTAATTGGTGGAAACTTTGGAAGTTCAAATGTGTTCGAAATGTCAAGGAAAGATGAATTCTTTCGAGGTTGTGGTAAATGTTGATGTGTATTAGAACTGTTTATAGAGATTGAGCTATTTTAATGTTTTATGTCTCTTTTTGTGTGTCCACTTTTACGTCAACGTAAAGCGAAAATTACCAACAATAGTTGTGTAGATAGTTATTAGTCAGCAAAGTGTTGTAATTAGTGATTACTTAGAAAGATAGCAACAATTCTGTAGTTAGTGATTACTTAGAAAGACACGAACAGTTTTGTAGTTAGTGATTACTTAGAAAGACACGAACAGTTCTGTAGTTAGTGATTGCTTAGAAAGACATGAACAGATTTATAGTTAGTGATTACTTAGATAGACACGAACAGTCCTCTAGTTAGTGGTTACTTAGAAAGACACGAACAGTTCTGTAGTTAGTGATTACTTAGATAGACACGAACAGTCCTGTAGTTAGTGGTTACTTAGAAAGACACGAACAGTTCTGTGGTTAGTGATTACTTAGAAAGACAGGAACAGTCCTGTAGTTAGCGGTTACTTAGAAAGACACGAGCAGTTTTGAAGTTAGTGATTGCTTAGAAAGACACGAACAGTTCTGTTGTTAGTGATTACTTAGAAAGATACGAACAGTTCTGTAGTTAGTGATTACTTAGAAGGATAAAAAACAGTCCTGTAGTTACTGATTACTTAGATAGACCGGAATAGTCCTCTAGTTAGTGGTTACTTAGAAAGACACGAACAGTTCT
>NW_013675055.1:0-12047 GCF_000517525.1 Limulus polyphemus | reverse complement strand
CTGTAGTTAGTGATTTCTTAGATAGACACGAACAGTTCTGTAGTTAGTGGTTACTTAGATAGACACGAACAGTTCTGTAGTTAGTGGTTACTTAGATAGACACGAACAGTTCTGTAGTTAGTGGTTACTTAGATTGACAGGAACATTCCTGTAGTTAGTGATTTCTTAGATAGACACGAACAGTCCCGTAGTTAGTGGCTACTTAGATTGACAGGAACAGTCCTGTAGTTAGTGGTTACTTAGATTGACAGGAACAGTCCTGTAGTTAGTGGCTACTTAGATAGACAGGAACAGTCCTGTAGTTAGTGGTTACTTAGATTGACAGGAACAGTTCTGTAGTCAGTGATTACTTAGAAATACTCGAACAGTTCTGTAGTTAGTGATTACTTAGATTGACAGGAACAGTCCTGTAGTTAGTGGTTACTTAGATAGACACGAACAGTTCTGTAGTTAGTGATTACATACACAGGAGAGTGTATTAATTATTATACAAGATCTGTGCCTTTCTATCTAAGATTTTGTGAAGAGCTAATGAGAATTGTTCAACATTATTCAGTTAAACAGTATAGTTTTCAGTAACAGTCTCTACGTGAAAAATGAGTAAGAACTGGATACATAGTTAGCATAAGTGAAGGAAAACGTTTTTTTTTCTTTTTAGCTTTATATCAAGAGATTTAGTAAGACCACATCAAGTTTAACAGGAGCTTCCAAACCTTTTGTTTGAAGCCCCAACAACTCTGATGTACCTCACTATCACTGCAGTTAATGTTGAAAATAAAGCTTTGTGTTGCCATATTTATCATAGAAAATAAAAGTTTTGCCGAAAAGTAGCTTTGTATGGTGTCATGTAAGTTTAAAGAATGTTTTCCTATGTGTACTAAGGGACGCTGAGACGGTCTAGCGGATAACACTTTGGAAATACAAAACTAATCAATATTAAATGTGTTCCGAATGAAAATCGTGTTTGTTGAAGTTGGGCTGGAGGTTGACATTTTATGGTTGTATTGTAGTGTTATTAGTGAAAGAGAGATTGTGATGTCTTTACAGGTGACAGTATTGTGGACTGGAGAGTAGATGTGAGGTTAATATGGGATATTATACTGTGATTTAGAAAGATAATCTGAGGTTAATACAAGTGGGATTATTGTAGCCTGGAGAGAAAGTGTGAGGTTAGCACAGGTAATAGTGTTTTGGTTTAGACAAACAATGTGAGGTTAATACAGGTGATGGTAATGTGGTCTGGAGAGTGAGTGTGAGGTTAATACAGGTAATAGTGTTGAGGTTTAGACAAAGAATGTGAGGATAATACAGATAATACTGTTGTGGTTTAGACAAAAAATGTGGGGTTAATACAGGTAATAGTGTTGTGGTTTAGACAAAAAATGTGGGGTTAATACAGGTAATAGTGTTGTGGTTTAGACAAAGAATGTGAGGTTAATAGGGTAATAGTGTTGTGGTTTAGACAAAGAATGTGAGGATAATAAGAGTAATAGTGTTGTGGTTTAGACAAAGAATTTGAGGTTAATACGGTAATAGTGTTGTGGTTTAGACAAAGAATGTGAGATAATGATGTTCTATATATAATGAGAGAATGTTAACCCAACCCACCAGCTCTGTCTTCTGTGAACAGGAAATGACGTCTTAATATCAGCTAGTGTCATTATCATAATTATAATTGCCATCAGAAACATAAGACATTCCCATAGATGTTTTTATTTGATGTAAACTATCCTCAGACTTCTTTTAGAAATAACCTGGAGGAAATATTCTATTGTCACATTATCTCTGAAGCACGAGTAACACAATCATTTTCTTCTCCACATTTTCTGATCGTATTTTAGTTTTAGTTTTGGTTTATGTTATGCCATATTTTTAAAATTGCATACAGAAAATTATATTTCAATGTTATTTCTCGTGAGCCGGGCGTGGCTCAGTATTATCGTGGTACGACTGTTAATCCAAAAATTCATGGTTTGTGGGTACGCTATATGACTTACGGTCAAAACCCACTATTAGGTCAAACAAGAGTAGCCCATGGATTGGCGGTGGGTGCTATTCACGATCTACTCCCCTCTAGTTTATCAGTTTGATATTGGGAATTTCGTAGATTAGTGCAAAAGTTCCAAAAACAACCTCAAAATGTTTTTACACCTAAAAATATCTTAATTTGAGACACAAATTCAACAGTAAATAAGAGGTTAATGAATATAGTTCAAGTTAAATTTTATTAATATATAAATATATATATCTTAAATTATTTAGAAGTTCAGAGAAATTACTATACAGACTTATCGATATTCAATTTGTCTAGAAATAAGAAAATTAAGATAACGCCAGAGACCAGTAATACTTATCTTTCAACAGAATTGATATTTTTAATTTATAAATTCATGCTGAGGCTCCAGAACGTTTTTCCAGCGCCCAAACGTTCCCGTGTGTTTGTCATATCGTAACTAAAAGTTTAATAAAAACTAGCTAGAAAATCTTATTTATCCAGCAATTACTCGCGTTTCTTAAAGTGGAGCACATGCTCGAATGTTCTCAGTTCCTCTTCCATAATCTTAATGGCGTTAATGTTGTTGACAGACGACAAACACAGTTAACTTTGCAAAAGAAACCGAGCTTGTACGACGTGTTTGCCGTCTCATGTGTACAGATAGTAATAATTCAGTGGGTCAGGGATAAGTTTATATACTTTAAATGGTAAAATCCGGGGTTTGATTCTTCATCATGATCAGAGCACACATAGTCTATTTGATAACTTCGAGCTAAAACATACAAAGAAAAAGTAAACTCTTTCAGACAACTGGTGATATATTCTGCAATTTCTCTCAGCCAGCCTGGTACTGTAAGGTTTTGAAAGAGTTTTCAAATCATTATAACGTACATTAGTGTGGCCCCCCAGTGGCACAGGGGTATGTCTGCAGACTTACAACGCTAGAATCCGGGTTTCGATACTCGTGGTGGGCAGATCATAGATAGCCCATTGTGTAGCTTTGTGCTTAATTACAAACAATTACAATTACATTAGTGTTAGAATTGTTGCAACATTATAACGTAAACATTATAATGTACATACTATGATAGAATTGTTACAGTATTATAACGTATATACTATCATAGAATTGTTACAGTATTGTAATGTACATACTATGATAGAATTGTTACAGTATTATAACGTATATACTATGATATAATTGTTACAACATTATAATGTATATGCTATGATAGAATTGTTACAGTATTATAATGTACATACTATGATAGAATTGTTACAACATTATAACGTGTATACTATGATAGAATTGTTACAACATTATAACGTATATACTATGATAGAATTGTTACAACATTATAACGTGTATACTATGATATAATTGTTACAGTATTATAATGTATATGCTATTATAATGTACATACTATGGTAGAATTGTTACAGTATTATAACGTATATACTATCATAGAATTGTTACAGTATTGTAATGTACATACTATGATAGAATTGTTACAGTATTATAATGTACATACTATGATAGAATTGTTACAGTATTATAACGTACATACTATGATAGAATTGTTACAACATTATAACGTGTATACTATGATAGAAATGTTACAACATTATAACGTATATACTATGATATAATTGTTACAGTATTATAATGTACATATTATGATAGAATTGTTACAGTATTATAACGTGTATACTATGATAGAATTGTTACAACATTATAACGTGTATACTATGATAGAATTGTTACAACATCATAACGTATATACTATGATAGAATTGTTACAGTATTATAATATAC
Source organism: Limulus polyphemus (assembly GCF_000517525.1). NCBI lineage: Eukaryota > Metazoa > Arthropoda > Merostomata > Xiphosura > Limulidae > Limulus > Limulus polyphemus. The sequence continues at coordinate 8,235 of NW_013675055.1, read as the reverse complement.
ATACTATGATAGAATTGTTACAGTATTATAATGTACATACTATGATAGAATTGTTAGAAGATTATAACGTACATACTATGGTAGAATGCTTACAGTATTATAATGTACATACTATGGTAGAATGCTTACAGTATTATAATGTACATACTATGATAGAATTGTTACAGTATTATAACATACATACTATGGTAGAATTGTTACAGTATTATAATGTATATAACATTGTAGAATTGTTACAATATTATAATGTTTTTACTATGATTGAATTGTTACAACATTATAACATATATACTATGATAGAATTCTTACAGTGTTAGTGAAGTGGAGACATTATTTGGTTGTGTGAAGTGAAGACATTATTTGGTCGTGTAAATGGTAGATATTCTTGCCAAACATAGTGTTCCTTATGACCCTTATTAAATGACAGAAAACTGAGATAAGTAGCCCTAGTTACACTGTTATTATTTCAGACTTGTTCCATCATTGATTCACTTCTTGTTATGTTGTTTATAATCTAAAATTCTAGAATTAAATGTGAAGCCTGTTCCATCATTGATTCACCTTTTGTTATTTTGTTTATAATCTAAAATTCTAAAATTAAATGTGAAGCCTATTCCATCATTGATTCACCTCTTATTATGTCGTTTATAATCTAAAATTCTAAAATTAAATGTGAAGCCTATTCCATCATTGATTCACTTCTTGTTATGTTGTTTATAATCTAAAATTCTAGAATTAAATGTGAAGCCTGTTCCATCATTGATTCACCTCTTGTTATGTTGTTTATAATCTAAAATTCTAAAATTAAATGTGAAGCCTATTCCATCATTGATTCACCTCTTGTTATGTTGTTTATAATCTAAAATTCTAAAATTAAATGTGAAGCATACTCCAGCATTGATTCACCTCTTGTTATGTGGTTTATAATCTAAAATTCTAAAATTAAATGTGAAGCCTGTTCCATCATTGATTCACCTCTTGTTATGTCGTTTATAATCTAAAATTCTAGAATTAAATGTGAAGCCTATTCCATCATTGATTCATCGCTTGCTATGTCGTTTATAATATGCACCAAATTCTTAATTTTAAGATTATATTTTTTCCTTCGTTCGTAATATTTATTTTGAAGCCCAAATCAATGATTTGAAGATTCTCAAAAGACGAACCATACTTATTAAAGATAAGACAATTTTTGTTGCAATTATATAAACCATTTAAAGGCGAAAAATGGGGTTAAAATTTTCATATTCTAAAAAATGCTCTAAAACATTATTTTCACATCAGTTAATTTATAATACAATAAGTTATTATTTACAGTATCAGAATTATTAATATCCTAATCATCTTCAACACCAATATACTCTAAATTTAGCGATTCTAGGTTTTGACAAAATCTTTACAGTTATTAGAATCATAGCTTTGTGTAAGTCATGATAAGTAAGCCTAATCTCAAAACCATTATTTTTATTTTAATCCAGTCATTTGGTTAATTGTCTCCAAATGTAAGCCTAATTGAACAAGGGAGTTTCAGTAGTTTAATTGCAATATAATAGTCTGGGGTTTCTTATTTTCGTTTCATGATGTGACTATTTTACTCTAATTACTTTCATTGATTGAAATGGCTAGGTTCGCAACTGAGAAAAAACATCCTTTTAATAAGTAAAATAATTACTTCTAATAATCTCCACTTTATTGTATTCTGCATGTTTACAGTTGGTCCAAGTCTCCAGTATGTTTATAATTTCCAAGTTCTCTGCATGTTTGTAGTAGGTTCCAGTCTCCAGGACGTTTGTAGTTGGTCTAAGTCTCCTGTATGTTTGCAGCTAGTTCCAGTTTATAGTATGCTTGTTACTGGTCCACGTCTCCTGTATGTTTGTTATTGGTCCCAGTCTCCTGTATATTTGTAGTTGATCTATCTACCAAACGTTTATAGTTGGTCCCAATCTCCAGTATGTTTGTAGTTGGCCCAACTTTCTTGTGCGTTTATAGTTGGTTCCAGTCTCCTATATGTTTGTAGTTGGTCCCAGTCTCGTCTATGTTTACTTTATGTTTGTAGTTGGTCCAACTTTCTTGTGCGTTTGTAGTTGGTTCCAGTCTCCTATATGTTTGTAGTTGGTTCAAGTCTCCTGTATGATTGTAGTTGGTCCAAGTCTCCTGTATGTTCGTAGTTAGTCCATATCCCCTATATATGTGTAAATGGTTCAAGTCTTCTGTATATTTGTAAGTAGTTACAGTCTCCCGTATGTTTGTAGTTTGTCCCTGTTTCCTGTATGTCTGTAGGTGGTCCAAGTCTCCTGTATGTCTGTAGGTGGTCCAAGTCTCCTGTATGTTACTAGATGGTCCAAGTCTTCTCTATGTTTGTAGGTGATTACAGTCTCCTTTATGTTCGTAGTTAGTCCATATCCCCTATATATGTGTAAATGGTTCCAGTCTCCCGTATGTTTGTAGTTTGTCCCTGTTTCCTGTATGTTTGTAGGTGGCTCCAGTCTCCTTAACGTTTGTGGGTGGTTCCAGTCTCCTGTATGCTTGTAGGTGGTTCGTCTCCAACGTGTTTGCAGCTGATATCAGGAAAGTTCGTGATTAAATCCACCCAGAGGCACTTCATCAGAAAACTATTTTAATACCATCTCCCATTATATGAGACCATTATACACGTTTTAACACCATTTCTCATTACATGAGACCGTTGTGGATATCATAATTATGTTCTCAGTTATGTCCCGAACATAAATACAAAGATTATAACGAAATTACGCAGTGACTATGAGCTGGATAATAATCCAGACGTTGCTTCTTTGTCAAGTTTCTTCATGTTTGTAAATTCCCTGAGGCTACAAAGAAACACAAATCACGTACAAGTTTGTAAGGTATTGTCGATACGTATTTTGAATGATGATGAGAACACTTGGAGCGCTGTAGAAAAAAGTTGGGTAAAAATCCTTGGATCTTTATTGTTAGTGTTCTACCTGTATCACAGACTCAGGTCTTAATTGTTAGTGTTTTACATCTATGAGAGACTCAGCTGTCTGTTGCAGTGTTCTACCTGTATCACAGACTCAGATATTCATTGTTAGTGTTTTATATCTATGAGAGACTCAGCTGTCTGTTGCAGTGTTCTACCTGTATCACAGACTCAGATATTCATTGTTAGTGTTTTACATCTATAACAGACTCAGCTGTCTGTTGCAGTGTTCTACCTGTATAGAGACTCAGAGCTTCATTGTTAGTGTTTTACATCTATAAGAGACTCAGCTGTCTGTTGCAGTGTTCTACCTGTATCACAGACTCAGATCTTCATTGTTAATGTTTTACATCTATAAGAGACTCAGCTGTCTGTTGCAGTGTTCTACCTGTATCACAGACTCAGAGCTTCATTGTTAGTGTTTTACATCTATAACAGACTCAGCTGTCTGTTGCAGTGTTCTACCTGTATCACAGACTCAGATATTCATTGTTAGTGTTTTACATCTATGAGAGATTCAGCTGTCTGTTGCAGTGTTCTACCTGTATCACAGACTCAAAGCTTCATTGTTAGTGATTTTCTAGTGTAGACAGCTCATCAACACTGTTTATTCTCATCAACACCACTGTTTATTCTCATCAACACTGTTTATTCTCATCAACACCACTGTTTATTCTGATCAACACTGTTTATTCTCATCAACACTGTTTATTCTCATCAACACTGTTTATTCTCATCAACACCACTGTTTATTCTCATCAACACCCTGTTTATTCTCATCAACACCACTGTTTATTCTCATCAACACCACTGTTTATTCTCATCAACACCACTGTTTATTCTCATCAACACCACTGTTTATTCTCATCAACACTGTTTCTTCCTCATCCACCACTTGGTTCTGGTAATTAAATACCTATTCTGGAACCTCAATGAAAATACCCGCGTTCCTATGACAACGGTAAACCTTATTTGACCTATTTTACTTACTTCTTCGGTTACGGGTATCCATCCCGTCGTAATCCCATTTTGAGACCTTAAAAGTTCAAGTCATCTTCGAAACTGACGCTTCTAACATGATTAAGGAATTCAGAACAACTGGTATAAGTAACTATGGGTTTTTCTGAGTCCTTTTAAATCAATATAAAGTCAGCTAAATTAATCTAGGGGTAAGGCTAAAACATTGCGTCTACATTAACTTATTATGTTTTATGCTAATTATCTAACAATACTGCTGACTTTTCTTCAATATATTGTTCTAACATTGTTACTCATTCTGTGATACTGCTGACGTCACGTTAATGTACTGTTGTAACATTGATAAAACTGCTAACCATGATATTTTGTATGACTTTTATTGCCAGTATTATAATATTGAGTTTAACAGCTGCATGAACAAAACGTGATTTTATTCAATTACTCCTGTCACATGATAATAATATTTTTATATTCTACATTCTTTATTTAGTTCTTTACTGACTTTTTTCTCTGAACAGAAGATTGTATAACTGTATTTGAACCTCACTATAAAGATTAATTTTCTTTAGGTTTTTAGTACACAGCTTTACTTCGAAAATGAAAGAAACAATCAATTTTCTCAATTTCTTTGAAACGAAACGTGAAAGAGCGACGCAGGCAGTAAAGATTTACAAATATTTAAATCTTTTTTGTTTTGGAAACAAATGAGCCAGACATAAAAATGTATGAATGATTTACAAAGTTTATGTTTAGGAGAATGTGGACTGTCGTGGTCAGTGGTGTGAACGTAAAATGGTTGAGTATTTTGTATTTCTATTCTAAAAGGTAACAACCAACAAACTGCCATCATATTTCTAAAGGAGGTAAAATCCAGGCTGAAATAGTTAGTTGCTGAAACGAATTGATATTTCTTCTCTGTCACTGACAAAGGATGGTTTATCGAAAGCCAAGTTTTTGAAATATCCCGTTCAAAGTGTAGTCTTTTGGGATTTGTAGAACACAACCTGGTTTGTGGTTTCCAATAGATATATTTTTAGACAGCCAAACCTTAAAAATGGAAAGCTTTCTTGTCTTTGCTAAACAATAGGAAAACGTTATAAAATATTAAAGTGAAAAAAAATTCCTCCTGTTCCTATGTAATTTAAACAAACGAAAACTGTTCTTATGGTGTATAAACGTAGCAAATTTAAAACCAATGGAATTTACTGCACAAAACATATTCACTGTTCCACTCTCCACGAAACGTTTCGTTAAAGAGTGTCTTGATATATAATAAGCTAAACCACAAGTAACTTGCAACTAACTAGCCTGTCCTTAAAAACTTCTCTCGTGAAATGAAAATGTTCATCAAATGTCTTGCAGAACATTTCAAATAAGAGGAAAGGTTTGTTTGTTTACGTCGTGAGAGAATTTCCTTTCCTCTTTCCTAATGGAAAAGTTTGTATAACAGGAAGAGTGACCGTTGTTCTGTGTTTGGCAGACTATCCACTTCCCTTTCTTACAGCATGTTTTAGGTAACAAGGAAAGTGCCCATTGTTTTATATTGGACAGATTATCCCTATCTTACAGCATGTTTTATGTAACAAGGAAAGTACCCATTGTTTTATATTGGACAGATTATCCCTATCTTACAGCATGTTTTAGGTAACAAGGAAAGTGCCCATTGTTTTATATTGGACAAACTATCCATATTCATATCTTGCAGCATGTTTTAGGTAACAAGGAAAGTATCCATTGTTTTATATTGGACAGATTATCCCTATTTTACAGTATGTTTTAGGCAACAAGGAAAGTATCCATTGTTTTATATTGGACAGATTATCCCTATTTTACAGTATGTTTTAGGCAACAAGGAAAGTACCCATTGTTTTATATTGGACAGATTATCCCTATTTTACAGTATGTTTTAGGTAACAATGAAAGTATCCATTGTTTCATATTGGATAGATTATCCCTATTTTACAGTATGTTTTAGGTAACAAGGAAAGTATCCATTGTTTTATATTGGACAGATTATCCCTATTTTACAGTATGTTTTAGGTAACGAGGAAAGTACCCATTCTTTTATATTGGACAGATTATCCCTATTTTACAGTATGTTTTAGGTAACAAGAAAAGTGGTTATTATGAAATCAAATTTGATGAAGAGGAACCCATTTGAGACAATAAAGTTGGAAAAAAGTCAGAATGTGTAAAGAAGAAATTTGATCACAAATTTAACACAGTAACAAATCTACAATGTTTCGATAAGGTAGAATTTGGATCTTGAAACCACCTTAACCTCCTTTTGCGCTTTTCATAGAAACACAATTTTTCCCATTCCAAAAATTCTGAAGATCGTGTCACTTCCAAAGAGTTTTTATTCTAGACTTTTGGTGCATAACTTGAGAGTACAGTTTTCATTCCAGACTTTTATTGCACAGCTCGGGAGTATTGATTTTATTCCAGACTTTTGGTGCATAATTTGGGAGTACAATTTTTGGTTGTCTTATTAATCTTTGTTTCGGGTCAGGTTCTGTGGTCGTTAAGGTCTCTTGTCCCACAACAACAACACTTTCCTTCACGTTGGCACTTTCTACTACGAGAAGATGCATGATGGGTAATACAGACACTCTTGTAATTTATCATTAAGCAAGTTTATGAAGTGTTGATTGTTATTAAGAAACTCTGCTGTTTTGATTCGTAACATGATATCTGTTGAGAAACTGTCTGTGGCACCACTTTGACCATTTGTCCGACAGTCCGTCATGATACCTGTCAAACACGGTTCTCATACATATTTTACAGTAATGTCACATACATTATTATATGACACTCCAGGTAGTCACATACGTTATTATAAGACACTCCAGGTAGTCACATACGTTATTATAAGACACTCCAGGTAGTCACATACGTTATTATATGACACTCCAGGTAGTCACATACGTTATTATAAGACACTCCAGGTAGTCACATACGTTATTATATGACACTCCAGGTAGTCACATACGTTATTATAAGACACTCCAGGTAGTCACATACGTTATTATATGACACTCCAGGTAGTTAGATGAGACCCCCATATAATACGTAGTCATCATATTTATCTGGATGTTCTTTCTGTTCTGGTATGATGTTTGTTAACGTTTCTGAGTACTTGTGGTGGTTCAAAGAGAGCTGAAGGAATACTGCATAATTCGGGTTTCATTAGTGGTTTCAAGTCATCTGCTGAGTTTTTGGCAACAGTAAGTGGTCTTTAAAATAGCAGTCGTTAATCTATACATACACATTCCTGGTCAACCTTTATAGCTAGTTTATATCGCACTGTGATAAATTGGTCTTTCTTTCCAAAGACATAGTCTGAGACATTGATCCCTGACATCTTCTGTAGAATTACATTCCCTGCTGGTCTTTCTTCATCAACGGTTTCGTCAGAAACAATTCTACAGACTGCTATCTTCTGTAAATGAGTCTTGTTCTCTACAAAGCTTAGTAGCTCGTGTGTGTCTGTTTAATCTCTTTAAAGCCTGGCCTATCTTGTGTCTTTGTGTTGTTCACTTGTTTTACGTGACGATGTATCTTAACCTTTGTAGTGAAACTGTCAAACCACGTGACCTTGCTGCCTATGTTAAAGCGATGCTGTTTTAATTTCCACATTTTTTTTTCCAGTAAGTAAAGCTTTTGGGTAATTTCTTGGAGATATTGTTGAAATATAGATATTCAGTAGGGAAACTGAATTAATGTCATTTTTTAAGAAGTTATAATAATCTTTATAAAGTGTTTCTGCTTGAGTGTTTTCATTTAAGTGCTGATGATGTTCATATGATATATTTTCAGTTCTAGGTTTGAACGTTACAACATTAGATTTACCATTTATTTCGGTTATACTGTAAGCCAGTATTTTAATGAACATCCTCTATTTACCTCTGATGAGATGGCTTGCCTACTTTTTCAAATGTTTATTATCTTCTGGGAGGTAACTGCTTGTGGCATTGCTTTTCGGCTTCTAAAGTTAACACTATACATCTGGTGCTAAAGTATCTGACGTAATCCATTTACTTCTTCTTCTCTCTCTCTCTCTCTATTATGAAATATCGTGCTTCTCCTATCTTGTAACTTTCCCCCACACTTTCGCGGTGTTTCCTGAAAGATCTTTGGATCTACGTCTACAGGTTTTACTAGTTTCTTCCTCCGTTAATTGACTACTAGTACATGCCTATTGAATTTGATGGTAGTATCAGCAGTTCTGTGTGATGTTATTTGTATGTTGTCTTCTGATGTTATTTGTATGTTGTCTTCTGATGTTATTTGTT
>NW_013675054.1:22115-26614 GCF_000517525.1 Limulus polyphemus | reverse complement strand
AAAACACGAAAAGGTCGTCCTTTGTGATAGTTTAACATTACACTAATATTACAACAATATTACACCGACATTACACTAATATTACAACAATATTAGAATTATCGTAGAACAACATCAGTTTAACAACAATAACCACTAATTTCTTTCACATCTCGGAATTCGAACCTTGGACTTTTTGTTTCATCACCTATTATTATAACGAGCATCAGTTGTGACGAGCTGTTTACCAGTGGCGGATTTATAACGCTAGACACCGGGTTTCGATACCCATTAAGTAGCTCTGGGCTTAACTACAAACATTTATAAACAGCTCTTACAGTTGAAAAACTTACTCGTGTCGTAAGTGACAAAGTTACCTGTAACCAAGTAGTAAACTATTTTTACAACACACCTCACGAACACAAGGAGATTTAATGAATAATAATATTTTCTTTTAATAATTAATGAACTACAAACAAATAAGTCGGATTCTGCCTAATGAGGAAAGTGATTAATTATTGGCATCATCAGAAACGTTTTCACACAAGGTGTGACTAACACAAAGGACGACCTTTTCGTGTTTTCACACAAGGTATATTACAATAATATTACAACAATATTACACCGATATTACATCAATATTAGAACAATATTACACCGATATTACACTAATATTAGAACAATATTACACCGATATTACAACAATATTAGAACAATATTACACCGAGGTCGTATTTTAAAATAACATAGTCCAAGTCTTGGAATTCACGGTGTACACAGTTGTTTATATCAGAATCTTTAGGTCGTATTTTAAAATAACATAGTCCAAGTCTTGGAATTCACGGTGTACACAGTTGTTTATATCAGAATCTTTAGGTCGTATTTTAAAATAAAGATTCTAATATAAACAACTGTGTACACCGTGAATTCCAAGACTTGGACTATGTTAGTATTTTAAAATAACATAGTCCAAGTCTTGGAATTCACGATGTACACAGTTGTTTATATTAGAATCTTTAGGTCGTATTTTAAAATAACATAGTCCAAGTCTTGGAATTCACGGTGTACACAGTTGTTTATATCAGAATTTTTAGGTCGTATTTTAAAATAACATAGTCCAAGTCTTGGAATTCGCGGTGTACACAGTTGTTTATATTAGAATCTTTAGGTCGTATTTTAAAATAACATAGTCCAAGTCTTGGAATTCACGGTGTACACAGTTGTTTATATTAGAATCTTTAGGTCGTATTTTAAAATAACATAGTCCAAGTCTTGGAATTCACGGTGTACACAGTTGTTTATATCATAATCTTTAGGTCGTATTTTAAAATAACATAGTCCAAGTCTTGGAATTCACGGTGTACACAGTTGTTTATATTAGAATCTTTAAGTCGTATTTTAAAATAACATAGTCCAAGTCTTGGAATTCACGGTGTGCACAGTTGTTTATATTAGAATGTTCAGGTCGTATTTTAAAATAACATAGTCCAAGTCTTGGAATTCACGGTGAACACAGTTGTTTATATCAGAATTTTTAGGTCGTATTTTAAAATAACATAGTCCAAGTCTTGGAATTCACGGTGTACACAGTTGTTTATATTAGAATGTTCAGGTCGTATTTTAAAATAACATAGTCCAAGTCTTGGAATTCACGGTGCACACAGTTGTTTATATCAGAATTTTTAGGTCGTATTTTAACATAACATAGTCCAAGTCTTGGAATTCACGGTGTACACAGTTGTTTATATTAGAATCTTTAGGTCGTATTTTAAAATAACATAGTCCAAGTCTTGGAATTCACGGTGTACACAGTTGTTTATATCATAATCTTTAGGTCGTATTTTAAAATAACATAACCCAAGTCTTGGAATTCACGGTGTACACAGTTGTTTATATTAGAATCTTTAGTATTTTAAAATAACATAGTCCAAGTCTTGGAATTCACGGTGTGCACAGTTGTTTATATTAGAATCTTTATTTTTATAAAAAATTATTTTTAGTTTTTTTTGAACTTCAGCAACTTAAATACAAAATAAACTTATAGAAGTCAGATTTTTTACTAATTTAAAATAATTTGTAATTAATACTAGTGTTCAGCACTATACCGACCTTATTAGTACATCTGAACAACGACTACGGTATCCTTACAGCTGTGAACGAATCCTTCATGAGAATGTAATATAAATGTGAAACAAGATTTTACAGTGATCAAATTATTTTTACAACGACTACGGTACCCTTACAGCTGTGAACGAATCCTTCATGAGAATGTAATATAAATGTGAAACAAGATTTTACAGTGATCAAAATATTTTTACAACGACTACGGTACCCTTACAGCTGTGAACGAATACTTCATGAGAATGTAATATAAGTGTGTTTTGTTTTGTTTTTAATTGTGCACAAAGCTACACAAGGGCTATCTGTGCTCTGCCCACCACGAGTATCGAAACCCGGTTTCTAGCGTTGTAAGTCCGCAGACATACCGCTGTGCCACTGGGGGGCATATAAATGTGAAACAAGATTTTACAGTGATCAAATTATTTCCTGAAATGAAAACTCGCACGATATTGAGTTTAAATGGTATCTTTATTGTAAGTAAAATATCTGTTCATATATGTTATCTTTATTGTAAGTAAAATATCTGTTCATATATGGTATCTTTATTGTAAGTAAAATATCTGTTCATATATAGTATCTTTATTGTAAGTAAAATATCTGTTCATATATGGTATCTTTATTGTAAGTAAAATATCTGTTCATATATAGTATCTTTATTGTAAGTAAAATATCTGTTCATATATGGTATCTTTATTGTAAGTAAAATATCTGTTCATATATATGTGTGTGTGTGTGTTACGGATGTATAGTAGGCTTGTTTTTATCAGCGCTGTTTGATATGAACAATTAGCGCAACCGTATTTCTCAATCAACACTATTTAGGATGAACAATTAGCGCAACCGTATTTCTCAATCAACACTATTTAGGATGAACAATTAGCGCAATCGTATTTCTCAATTAACACTATTTAGGATGAACAATTAGAGCAACCGTATTTCTCAATCAACACTATTTAGGATGAACAATTAGCGCAATCGTATTTCTCAGTCAACACTATTTGGTACGAACAATCGAATTGTTTTATTTATATTAAAATGTTGGAACGATTATAACAATTATTTTTCTTTTCCAAACAATGTAAAATAAATAAATTTCTTCTGAATCAGAAAGGTGCAAGCACCAGGGTGTCTGGTTTCAGAAAGGTACAAGTACCTGGGTGTCTGGTTTCAGTAAGATACAAGTACCTGGGCGTCGGGTTTCAGAAAGGTACAAGTACCTGGATGTCAGGTTTTAGAAAGATACAAGCACCAGGGTGTCTGGTTTCAGAAAGGTACAAGTACCAAAGTGTCGGGTTTCAGAAAGGTACAAGTACCAGGGTGTCAGGTTTCAGAAAGGTACAAGTACCTGGGTGTCTGGTTTCAGAAAGGTACAAGTACCAAAGTGTCGGGTTTCAGAAAGGTACAAGTACCAAAGTGTCTGGTTTCAGAAGGATACAAGTACCAGGGTGTCTGGTTTCTTATTCTGTAGAATATATTTGTGTTTTTAAATTATTTTTTTTATATAAATAGGAATTAGCTTCTTGTCAATTAAATATGAATTAGCTTCTTGTCAGTTAAATATGAATTAGCTTCTTGCCAGTTAAATATGAATTAGCTTCTTGCCAGTTAAATACGAATTAGCTTCTTGTCAGTTAAATATGAATTAGCTTCTTGTCAGTTAAATATGAATTAGCTTCTTGTCAGTTAAATAGAAATTAGCTTCTTGTCAGTTAAATATGAATTAGCTTCTTGTCAGTTAAATAGAAATTAGCTTCTTGTCAGTTAAATACGAATTAGCTTCTTGCCAGTTAAATAGAAATTAGCTTCTTGTCAGTTAAATATGAATTACTTTCTTGCCAGTTAAATACGAATTAGCTTCTTGTCAGTTAAATATGAATTAGCTTCTTGTCAGTTAAATATGAATTAGCTTCTTGTCAGTTAAATAGAAATTAGCTTCTTGTCAGTTAAATATGAATTAGTTTCTTGCCAATTAAATACGAATTAGCTTCTTGTCATTTAAATATGAATTAGCTTCTTGTCAGTTAAATATGAATTAGCTTCTTGTCATTTGAATATGAATTAGCTTCTTGTCAGTTTAATATGAATTAGCTTCTTGTCATTTGAATATGAATTAGCTTCTTGTCAGTTAAATATGAATTAGTTTCTTGTCAGTTAAATACGAATTAGCTTCTTGTCAGTTAAATACGAATTAGCTCCTTGTCAGTTAAATATGAATTAGTTCTTGTCAGTTAAATATGAATTAGCTTCTTGTCAGTTAAATACGAATTAGCTTCTTGTCAGTTAAATACGAATTAGCTCCTTGTCAGTTAAATATGAATTAGTTTCTTGTCAGTTAAATATGAATTAGCTTCTTGTCAGTTAAATATGAATTAGCTTCTTGTCAGTTAAATCTGAATTAG
>NW_013675054.1:19560-21115 GCF_000517525.1 Limulus polyphemus | reverse complement strand
GCTTCTTGTCAGTTAAATATGAATTAGCTTCTTGTCAGTTAAATACGAATTAGCTTCTTGTCAGTTAAATATGAATTAGCTTCTTGTCAGTTAAATATGAATTAGCTTCTTGTCATTTAAATATGAATTAGTCTTCTTGTCAGTTAAATACGAATTAGCTTCTTGTCAGTTAAATACGAATTAGCTTCTTGTCAGTTAAATACGAATTAGCTTTTTGTCATTTAAATATGAATTAGCTTCTTGTCAGTTAAATATGAATTAGCTTCTCGTCAGTTAAATATGAATTAGCTTCTTGTCAGTTAAATACGAATTAGCTTCTTGTCATTTAAATATGAATTAGCTTCTTGTCAGTTAAATACGAATTAGCTTCTAGTCAGTTTTCTCATTTGAGGGACTTGCTTCAGCTAGGATTAACGAAACTTTAAGTAACATGTTGTATATAAATACACGTGTTTGTATCCCACTATGTCTGTCTTAACTAGCTGTGTTAAGAAACTTTACAGAAAACAGTTTAAATCTTCTCATCACTTCTCTTGGAAATAGAACAAGTAGTTTAGCCCTAACTAGAAGAATACTGTATTTCTCACTCGAAATCAGTCTTATACGTTTCTCTAACACTGTATAACACTGAGTATAGCACATCCAGGATAATACTGGATATAACACGTCAAGAATAACATTGGATATAACACATGAAGGATAACATTGGGTATATCACATCCAGGATAACACTGGATATAACAGATCAAGGATAACATTGGATATAACACATGAAGGATAACATTGGGTATATCACATCAAGGATAACACTGGATGTAACACACCCAGAATAACATTAGATATAACACATCCAGGATAACACTGGATATAACACGTCAAGGATAACACTGGATGTAACACACCCAGGATAACACTGGATATAACAGATCAAGGATAACATTGGATATAACACATCAAGGATAACATTGGGTATATCACATCCAGGATAACACTGAATATAACAGATCAAGGATAACATTGGATATAACAGATCAAGGATAACACTGGATATAACAGATCAAGGATAACATTGGATATAACACATCAAGGATAACATTGGGTATATCACATCCAGGATAACACAGAATATAACAGATCTAGGATAACATTGGATATAACAGATCAAGGATAACACTGGATATAACAGATCAAGGATAACATTGGATATAACACATCAAGGATAACACTGGATGTAACACATCAAGGATAACACTGGATGTAACACATCCAGGATAACATTGGATATAACACATCCAAGAATTTCAGTTCTCTGTAATATCCTTTAAGAACAAACATAGTGGGTTTACTACAATAACTCTATGTTTAAACCATCAAATTCATAAAGAAAACAGGCTTTCTTAAATGCTTTATTTCTTACAAACAGACAAAAAGGTTTGTGTATGAAATATCATAAATTATTGTTAATCAGAGCAATGTTAACATTAACAAAAAACTACAAAAAACGCAGAAACATATTTTAGACGTTATTTTTCCATCAGGTTCAAAGTCTGAACCT
>NW_013675054.1:15184-18581 GCF_000517525.1 Limulus polyphemus | reverse complement strand
TGAGTGTACACTTTTAGCATTGTTCATTGTTGTATTTGTAGAGTGAGTGTACACTTTTAGCATTGTTCATTGTTGTATTTGTAGAGTGAGTGTACACTTTTAGCATTGTTCATTGCTATACATGTAGGGTGAGTGTACGCTTTTAGCATTGTTCATTGTTGTACATGTAAAGTAAAAGTACACTTGAGCATATATATATATGTAAGCATATTAACTGTCCTACTTAGTTTTATATGTACCCGCAGATTAACTGTCATACTTAGTTTTATATGTACCCGCAGATTAACTGTCATACTTAGTTTTATATGTACCCGCAGATTAACTGTCATACCTAGTTGTGTGTATACCCCAGATTAACTATCATATCTAGTTGTGTGTGTATACCCCAGATTAACTGTCATACCTAGTTGTATGTGTGTATACCCCAGATTAACTGTCATACCTAGTTGTGTGTGTATACCCCCAGTTTAACTGTCATATCTAATTGTGTGTGTATACCCCAGATTAAATGTCATACCTAGTTGTGTGTGTATACCCCCAGATTAACTGTCATACCTAGTTGTATGTGTGTATACCCCCAGATTAACTGTCATATCTAGTTGTGTGTGTACCCGCAGATTAACTGTCATATCTAGTTGTGTGTGTATACCCCCAGATTAACTGTCATACCTAGTTGTATGTGTGTATACCCCCAGATTAACTGTCATACCTAGTTGTACGTGTGTATACCCCCAGATTAACTGTCATATCTAGTTGTGTGTATATACCCCAGATTAACTGTCATACCTAGTTGTGTGTGTGTATACCCCCAGATTAACTGTCACACCTAGTTGTGTGTGTGTACTGCTCCATGCATGCTGTCTTTAGTCTTAAGGAACAAGTGAAATAAAACAGATACAGACTCATCATGTTCATTTATTTAACACATGACATTTGTGTATATACATGTATATATACACACACATGCGATGACCTCATGTAAAATACAACTTAACTTGCAGAACAAACATTGAAGGAAAACACCATTCCCGGTTGTTGAGTTATTGAAGCCGTCCTAATATTATAGCCAGTGTTATTATTATGTTTCTTGAATATTAACAGACGGGTATATCACGTTAGCCCTACAAGTTCTGATAGACTTACCGGTCTATAGCTAGGTACGTAACGGTTATTAGTTGTACTTAATTCAAGAAATCAGTATATCTCAGGAACTTACCGCGACTCTTATAGCATTAATTGTACTTGGGAAAAAAAAAGCTGTGATTAGTTTTGTTGCTATAACTACACTTCTAGTTGTCATAGAAATGTTGTTGCTATAATTATACTTATCAGTTTTCATACTAGTATTGCTGCTATAACTACCCTTCCAAGTTTTTACACAAATAATTTTGCTATAATTACATCTCCCAGTTGTCATGTAGATATTGTTGTTATAGCTACACCTCCCAGTTGTCATGTAGATATTGTTGCTATAACTACACCTCCCAGTTATCACGTAGATATTGTTGTTATAACTACATCTCCCAGTTGTCATGTAGATATTGTTGCTATAACTACACCTCCCAGTTGTCACGTAGATATTGTTGTTATAACTACATCTCCCAGTTGTCATGTAGATATTGTTGTTATAACTACACGTCCCAGTTGTCACGTAGATATTGTTGTTATAACTACATCTCCCAGTTGTCATGTAGATATTGTTGCTATAACTACACCTCCCAGTTGTCATGTAGATATTGTTGTTATAACTACACCTCCCAGTTGTCATGTAGATATTGTTGCTATAACTACACCTCCCAGTTGTCATGTAGATATTGTTGCTATAACTACACCTCCCAATTGTCATGTAGATATTGTTGCTATAACTACACCTCCCAGTTGTCATGTAGATATTGTTGCTATAACTACACCTCCCCGTTGTCATGTAGATATTGTTGCTATAACTACATCTCCCAGTTGTCATAACTGGAGAAACGTCTGTAACAATAACAGTAATATTAATATGACAACTGTGAAGTGTAGTTATAGTAACAATATCTACATGACAACGTTTGTACCAGTAAATAATTTGGTTGTCATACTCCCAAAGGAGTGGAAATGATTTATGAGGATGATA
This sequence comes from Limulus polyphemus, assembly GCF_000517525.1. NCBI lineage: Eukaryota > Metazoa > Arthropoda > Merostomata > Xiphosura > Limulidae > Limulus > Limulus polyphemus. The sequence continues at coordinate 16,465 of NW_013675054.1, read as the reverse complement.
TTGTTTTTACACTTTTCTATTATACTAGGGGGATCGGTTTTTGTTTCTACAGTAAACTTACTTGATTTCGGACCACGAGCACCTCTAGGTTAGGGTAACCGTCAACAGAGGGCCAAAAGAACTGTTGGATGAGATCATAGAAATATAATTAGCTATCTGATAGAACATAATGTCCATAAAACTTAAATTACCTAGGATTCTACCTGGACAGGTAAGTCAAGCTGTACTGGGGTTCCTTTAATTAACCCAACAAATAATAAAATCACTGTTGATTTAATGCGTTCGTCCGTTACAAAGTTTATGAAGCGGTTATAGTAGAAATTTCCAACCCATAATGAAGTTTGCAGAGTCCTGCAATGTTTTAAGCGGTTCAAACGCACGTGCTTCTCCAAATAGCCAGTACCAAGAAGCAGCCTTGAACCCTGCACGCACCAACAGCGAAACCACACAACACAGCCTCCCACAAACTCTTGTTTCGTTACGTCACATCTGGGTACTAATTATACTTCAAGTGTCTGCTGGAAAAAAGGTTTCGTGTGAGCCAACAAAGTACAATCGAAATGGTATTGACATAATATTGCAGTAAAATATGTGCCACGCTAAATGTCTTACATAGACTTCACGGTTCTGATATTTCTGCGACACTTTATAATTTTGCAGTAAAATAAAAATACAATAATGTTTTATATAGATTTCATAGCATGTTGTATTGTCTGCAACATCATGAAATTTTGCAGTAAAATAAAAATACAATAATGTTTTATATAGATTTCATATCTTGTTGTATTGTTTGCAACATCTTAAATTTTGCAGTACAATATACAATAATGTTTTATATATATTTAATAATTTGTTGTATTGTTTGCAACATCTTGAAATTTTGCAGTAAATTAAATATACAATATATATACCATTATAATAAAACACAAATTTGTAGTTCATTACGAAATTGTTGTTCTCAACAACAACTAACAACAGTGCCACTGTAAACTTCAATCTAACCTAACCTTAACTGAAATAAACGAACATTCAAGCTGAAAGTGACCTCTTTAGTCTAAAGCTTAAACTGTTGAAAATGTTACGGTGGATAAAACCGTACGAATTCTATTCTTACACCAATCTTGTGTTACAAGTGTTAACAATAAGTAATATCTGTATTACAAGATTGTATGTCTTGACATACACCTACTTTGTGTTACAAGTGTTAAGATATTAACAATATGTTATATCTGTAGTACAAGACTGTATGTCTTGACATACACCTAGTTTGTGTTACAAGTG
>NW_013675054.1:11838-14308 GCF_000517525.1 Limulus polyphemus | reverse complement strand
ACAATCTGTTGCTATGGTTATTCCTTCATATCTTATTATAAACACTTTTCCCAGTGTTAGTGTTACAATCTGTTGCTATGGTTATTCCTTCATATCTTATTATAAACACTTTTCCCAGTGTTAGTGTTACAATCTGTTGCTATGGTTATTTCCTTCATATCTTATTATAAACACTTTTCCCAGTGTTAGTGTTACAATCTGTTGCTATGGTTATTTCCTTCATATCTTATTATAAACACTTTTCCCAGTGTTAGTGTTACAATCTATTGCAATGGTTATTTGTCGTTGAATTTCAACACAGAGGTTGAATATCCGGATTCGAGTAGGTAAAACATCACTGAACATAGTACAGTCACTGTACAGTCTCGAGTTTTCTGTTAAACAGCCCCAGAAGCTTCATTGCAGGTAGAACGAAGAAAAAACCTTGAATGAGGCTTTTTTTTTTTTCTATTCGAAATCCCATCACCCTTGTGTCTGCAGCTCGAAGTGAGATGGAGAGAGGATTGAAGAAGTCTCTAGTTCGTATACTGAATGTATCCTGAGTGTAAAACTTTCCGGTACACCTTCAGTATACGTAGCTAGCGACTTGCATTTACGTCAGGAAGAACTAGGAGCTGTCTGTTGGCGTCTGACAGAAGGAAAAAAAAAACTTTTCAATCGCACAAGTATAAAAAGTTATACAATAATTAGTTACACATACAAACGTTTCTTAACATACCTGTTTTGGATCTTTCCGCCCCCTCTACTAGAAGTGCACCTTTCCTTAGCCTCGTCCCGTTCATCGTCGAGGAAGAAAATTATTACTTGAGCTTGGTGATAGAAGAGAACACCCGCGGGGTAGATGCCCTACTCGCTGACTGAGAGGTCGTCTATAAAGTCTTGCTATTTAGCAGAGTCGTGGTACTGTTTAACGACATTTGAAGCTCAAATATTCACAGGCAGCATCGCGCGCTGCTTCGAAGAAATAACAACAAACATGGCGCTCGCTGAGCGGAGACTTCCCGCCAGCGTCGAACCGACACGAGGAGGCTTGCCAGCTGTCACCCGAGGTGGAGAAGGACCAATAGACGTCACCAGAAAAAGAAGTACTCTTAATTGCTACCAGATGGCACCATCGTAGACGCTACTTAACGAACTGAATTTCTAAAAATGAATATATTTCTTCACACACAAAAAATTGATAATACAGTTTTACTTTTGAATGTCTTAATGATGATAAACAGTTATTCTCGTGTGGACGAAATATAAAATAGCATGTATGAGTCACAACTTCGTAACAGCTGCTTTACGGCAATTAACCATAGCTAATTCGTTACATTTGACGGTATTTTAGTGAATATATTACTAGAATTTCGTCAAGATAGCTGTTTGTAAATCTTGTTTTTATTTTTTTGGAAGATGTCTACTTCTTTGCAGAGAGAAGTTTTTATTTACGTCTCAGCCAAGCGTGAAGGCGGATCTTCCAGCATCTGGAAACGCGGTGAATTAGTAATTGGCTCTACGCGAGCTGCGGCCCAATAAATCTGTTCCGCCGTCACCTCACTGACCCAGCGTATCAGATATGTACCACTGATAAGAGAAAGAAAGCGCTCTTAAGAACCAATCAGAAGAGAGGAGCTCAGTTTCGGGTAATTACAGCAGCCGTAAACAGGGAATAGCAGTTACGAAATGAATTCCTTATTTCATATCGAATACGAGAAATTGATAGCGGTACAAGCGCTATCATTAAGTCTTCTGATCTTTTATAAATGTTTCAAAGCAATCAGATAACTACATTTATATAAATACAACTGAGATTGTCTATCTGATATAGTTATGAATAGTTACAACCAAAAATCCTACGCAGAACATATTGCTAACAAAAGCAACTTCAAATCTCAGTAAAATATGACTACTTTGTCAAAATTATGTGTTAACACGTCATAAAAAAACATCTTGCTATCAGCATGTAAACAAAAATAAGATGTATTCTTATCCTCATTAAATAAAACGTATTCTTATCCTCATTAAATAAAACATATTCTTATCCTCATTAAATAAAACGTATTCTTATCCTCATTAAATAAAACGTATTCATATCCTTATTAAATAAGATGTATTCATATCCTCATTAAATAAAACGTATTCTTATCCTCATTAAATAAAACGTATTCATATCCTTATTAAATAAGATGTATTCTTATCCTCATTAAATAAAACGTATTCATATCCTTATTAAATAAAACGTATTCATATCCTTATTAAATAAGGTTTATTCATATCCTTATTAAATAAGATGTATCCTTATTAGAAAAACAAAAAGCCCTCTTACAAGTAAAAAACATACAACCATGCTAAAATCACATTACGAAAATAAGAACACAAACAAAAACACTCGTGCTAGTACTACAAAACACACTTAAATCAACATCATGTACATCAATACATTGTTTGTATATTAAAGTATATCATAAAGTCCCATCAACATTAT
>NW_013675054.1:8759-10967 GCF_000517525.1 Limulus polyphemus | reverse complement strand
AAGTAGATATATTTAAAAATGGATCATGTAGCTTACAACGTTTTGTTAAGTAGATATATTTAAAAATGGATCATGTAGCTTACAACGTTTTGTTAAGTAGATATATTTGAAAATGGATCATGTAGCTTACAACGTTTTGTCAAGTAAATATATTTAAAAATGGATCATGTAGGTTGCAACGTTTTGTCAAGTAGATATATTTAAAAATGGATCATGTAGTTTACAACGTTTTGTCAAGTAGATATATTTAAAAATGGATCATGTAGCTTACAACGTTTTGTCAAGTAGATATATTTAAACATTTAATTCCAGTTTCCTTGTTTTTGAGATCCAGCTGTAACATGTGGTTCAGCATTTTCAATCAACTGTCTTGTGAGTTTTGTTAATTTGGAATTTTACACGAAGTTAAGTACATCATTTTATAAGATTCCAACCTTTAAACTATGAATGTGGTGGAAAGTTTGGCAAATGATGTCTTAGTTTCATTTAAAGTATGAATGTGGTGGAAAGTTTGGCAAATGATGTAGTTAGTTTAAATGATGTATTTAGTTTGAGCTAAACTTTCCACCACATTCATACTTTAAATGAAACTAAATACATCATTTTCTAAAGTTTCAACCACATTCATAGTTTAAATCAAACTAAATACATCATTTTCTAAAGTTTCAACCACATTCATACTTTAAATGAAACTAAGACATCATTTTTTAAGCTTCCAACACATCCATACTTTTAAATTTACTATTGTTATTCATTTATGTTCGTGTTCCAGAGTTATTCTGCTTCGATTTTCAAGTATCCAATAAATGAAGAAAAAAACAGGAAGAAACATTCTGGTTAAACCTAGAATTCAACTTGAGGTGTTGGCCTTGTGGATCTTTCTCAGCTGGAGGCTAAACTAACCAAGGTCATCTTCATATTGATTATGTTAAAGTGAGTGTTAAAAACTTGACATACATGTTTAAAATTCAAATTAACTAAACGATCAGGTTTGTAATGTTATGATTAATATAAGTTAAAACCTTTCTCATCGAGGTGTAGTCAACACTTCACTGAACAGTACATTTTCTTGTGTTATGTGTTACCTAAAGGCCAACAATTCACTAAAAGGTAAGTTTCCTGTACTATCTATTCCCAAAATTAACCCTTTTATAAGCGGAGGGGGGAGGGGCTCAGTGTTATGTTTTATGTGAAGTAAACACTTCATTGTGCTTGGCTTAGACTCTAGAGTTAACCAGTCCACTGATTTTGTTCTTGGACTCTAGAGTTAACTAGTCCACAAATCTTGTAATTGACTTTGACCCTTGCGTTAACCAGCCCACTGATCTAGCGGTTGGTTTGGACTCTAGAGCTAAATAGTCCACCGATCTTTTGGTTGGACTCTTGAGTTAACCAGTCCACTGATCTTGTGGTTGTCTTGGACTCTAGAGTTAACCAGCCCACTGATCTAGCGGTTGGCTTGAACTCTAGAGCTAAATAGTCCATCGATCTTGTGGTTGTCTTGGACTGTAGAGTTAATCAGTCCACCGATCTTTTGGTTGGACTCTTGAGTTAACCAGTCCACTGATCTAGCGGTTGGTTTGAACTCTAGAGTTAAATAGTCCACCGATCTTTTGGTTGGACCCTTGAGTTATCCAGTTCACTGATCTTGTGGTTAGACTCTAGAGTTAACCAGTCTATTGATCTTGTACTTGACTTGGACTCTAGAGTTAACCAACCCACTGATCTTGTGGTTGTCTTGTACTCTAGAGTTAACCAGTCCACTGATATTGTGGTTGTCTTGGACTCTAGAGTTAACCAGCCCACTGCTCTAGCGGTTGGTTTGAACTCTAGAGCTAAATAGTCCACCGATCTTTTGGTTGGACTCTTGAGTTAACCAGTCGACTGATCTTGTGGTTGTCTTGGACTCTAGAGTTAACCAGCCCACTGCTCTAGCGGTTGGTTTGAACTCTAGAGCTAAATAGTCCACCGATCTTTTGGTTGGACTCTTGAGTTAACCAGTCGACTGATCTTGTGGTTGTCTTGGACTCTAGAGTTAACCAGCCCACTGCTCTAGCGGTTGGTTTGAACTCTAGAGCTAAATAGTCCACCGATCTTTTGGTTGGACTCTTGAGTTAACCAGTCGACTGATCTTGTGGTTGTCTTGGACTCTAGAGTTAACCAGCCCACTGCTCTAGCGGTTGGTTTGAACTCTAGAGCTAAATAGTC
>NW_013675054.1:2294-8386 GCF_000517525.1 Limulus polyphemus | reverse complement strand
GTTAACCAGTCAACTGATATTGTGATTGAAGTCTAGAGCTAACCAGTCAACTGATCTTGTGGTTATCTTGGACTCTAAAGTTAACCAGTCAACTGATATTGTTATTGAAGTCTAGAGCTAACCAGTCCACTGATCTTATGGTTGTATTGGACTCTAGAGTTAACCAGTCAACTGATATTGTGATTGAAGTCTAGAGCTAACCAGTCAACTGATCTTGTGGTTGTCTTGGACTCTAGAGTTAACCAGTCAACTGATATTGTACTTGGCTTGGACTTAAACTGTGATTTTATTTGTTTGTTTACTCTAGAATCGAGTTCTTTTATCGTGTTCATTAAAAGTGCCGTGCTTCATAGAGGGCCACTTGCACAAATGGATTAATCTCCATTAATCTCTTTGTTTATTTTAGAGTATTAGTGAAAAGCTAGCAAGGGATATCTTCCTTAGATATCCCTCATTTTAACTGTTGGGCAAGAGGAAGGCAGTTACTGAACAGCACCAGCCGTCAGCTGTTGGACTAATATTGTTTAAAAGGATAAGTGGAGCTGACTATTACCCTTAAAACGCACCCACAGCCCCAAAGTGCGGAGTACAATTTTGTGGTGGGGGAAGCAAACGACGCGAAAGATGAACCCACAGTTTCGTTAACCAGTGGATCACTCTGGACTGTTTATATAACTACTGAACCCACAGTTTCGTTAACCAGTGGATCACTCTGGACTGTTTATATAACTACTGAACCCACAGTTTCGTTAACCAGTGGACCAATCTGGACTGTTTATATAACTACTGAACCCACAGTTTCGTTAACCAGTGTACCACTCTGGACTATTTATATAACTACTGAACCCACAGTTTCGTTAACCAGTGGACCACTCTGGACTGTTTATATAACTACTGAACCCACAGTTTCGTTAACCAGTGGATCACTCTGGACTGTTTATATAACTACTGAACCCACAGTTTCGTTAACCAGTGGACCACTCTGGACTATTTATATAACTACTGAACCACAGTTTCGTTAACCAGTGGATCACTCTGGACTGTTTATATAACTACTGAACCCACAGTTTCGTTAACCAGTTGACCACTCTGGACTGTTTATATAACTACTGAACCCACAGTTTCGTTAACCAGTGGACCACTCTGGACTATTTATATAACTACTGAACCACAGTTTCGTTAACCAGTGGATCACTCTGGACTGTTTATATAACTACTAAACCCACAGTTTCGTTAACCAGTGGACCACTCTGGACTATTTATATAACTACTGAACCACAGTTTCGTTAACCAGTGGACCACTCTGGACTGTTTATATAACTACTGAACCCACAGTTTCGTTAACCAGTGTACCACTCTGGACTATTTATATAACTACTGAACCCACAATTTCGTTAACCAGTGGTCCACTCTGGACTATTTATATAACTACCAAACCATTGAACCCACAGTTTCGTTAACCAGTGGACCACTCTGGACTGTTTATATAACTACTGAACCCACAGTTTCGTTAACCAGTGGACCACTCTGGACTATTTATATAACTACTGAACCCACAGTTTCGTTAACCAGTGTACCACTCTGGACTATTTATATAACTACTGAACCCACACTTTCGTTAACCAGTGGACCACTCTGGACTATTTATATAACTACTGAACCCACAGTTTCGTTAACCGGTGGACCACTCTGGACTCTTTATATAACTACCAAACCATAATGAAATATTAAACATAAAATTACTTTCAGATCTTATATTCTTATTGATACTCTTCCGCTGTATCTCCTGTAACTTTTTATTCTCATGTATGTAGAAATATTACCACGATTTGAATTCATTCACGTTGTCTTTTCAAATTAAGAATCAACTTATTAACGCCCTCTGACGTCTTATTTTTAAATGTGTAAGTTTATAAATACCACAATATTTTTTTTCTTTCTTATCATATCACTGCACGTCACGTGTGCCTTGAACGTATTTTATCGTCTGCTATTTCAACAAGTTTATTTAATATCTTTATTTTCTATTCTCGCAGTCGTCTAATTACATAGCATCGTAAATCGTCCACAGCCACAGGAAACCCCACTACAGAAATCTGCACGGGTGTTCGAAAGAGACCCCTCTCTCTTTGACTACATAATATATGGATGTCATCAGAACATCATTTATGGAGTCATTAAAGGCTTCGTTTCGTGCTCCCATTTTAACATTTAACAACCGTGAAAACTTTGAGAAACGTCTGTTGAAAACGGTGTAAATACACAAAAACTGTTATTTTCTTAGGGTTATCGAAAATATTCGAGTATTATTTATTAAGGTTATCAATTTCAAGATAAAGTTATGTACAGCATTGTCTTTTGGTGGTTTCTCGAAGGTTCAGTATATGGTAGAGAACAATGTATCATCCTAAAGGTTATATCACACAGCGAATTAAACTCACATGCTGATATATCTACTTTTAACATAACACAGCTTAATACGTTAAACAAAACGCAACAAAAAATCTCGGTAATCTAAACCTTCTGTAAGAATAGAAACATATAGCAACAAATTTGTCCTATACATGAACGTTAAAAACACAACAGAAACTTAATCTAAAGCGTTATTTCACAATTGTCTGTGTGTCCACTTATAACATGCAAACAGTTGGACCAATTGCAGAAACCTAATCTAAAGCGTTATTTCACAATTGTCTGTGTGTCCACTTATAACATGCAAACAGTTGGACCAATTGCAGAAACTTAATCTAAAGCGTTATTTCACAATTGTCTGTATGTCCACTTATAACATGCAAACAGTTGGACCAATTGTCACTGAGCTTGATACTCAGGACCCCTCCAGACGCTATGTCCTGTGCATTGAACGGGTATGTCAGCTAATATTTACATGAAACAGTAAGGGGCACACGTACAACATAACATATCAAGAGGCTATGTCCTGTGCATTGAACGGGTATGCCAGCTAATATTTACATGAAACAGTAAGGGGCACACGTACTACATAACATATCACTATGATATATACGTACTATCTAACGTATCACTATGATGTATACCTACTACATAACGTTTCACTATGATGTATACATAATACATAACGTATCACTATGATGTATACCTACTACATAACGTTTCACTATGATGTATACATAATACATAACGTATCACTATGATGTATAACTACTACATAACGTATCACTATGATGTATACCTACTACTAACGTATCACTATGATGTATACCTACTACATAACGTATCACTATGATGTATACATACTACATAACGTATCACTATGATGTATACCTACTACATAACGTATCACTATGGTGTATACCTACTACATAACGTTTCACTATGATGTATACATAATATACATCATAGTGATACGTTATGTAGTATGTATACATCATAGTGATGCGTTATGTATTACGTATACATCATAGTGATACGTTATGTATTATGTATACATCATAGTGATACGTTATGTAGTATGTATACATCATAGTGATACGTTATGTAGTATGTATACATCATAGTGATACGTTATGTAGTAGTATACATCATAGTGATACGTTATGTAGTAGGTATACATCATAGTGATACGTTATGTATTATGTATACATCATAGTGAAACGTTATGTAGTATGTATACATCATAGTGATACGTTATGTAGTAGGTATACATCATAGTGATACGTTATGTACGTAATACATAACGTATCACTATGATGTATACAAACTACATAACGTATCACTATGATGTATACATACTACATAACGTTTCACTATGATGTATACCTACTACATAACGTATCACTATGATGTATACCTACTACATAACGTATCACTATGATGTATACATACAACATAACGTATCACTATGATGTATACATACTACATAACGTATCACTATGATGTGTACATACTACATAACGTATCACTATGATGTATACGTAATACATAACGTATCACTATGATGTATACATACTACATAACGTATCACTATGATGTATACCTACTACATAACGTATCAATATGATGTGTACATACTACATAACGTATCACTATGATGTGTACATACTACATAACGTATCACTATGATGTATACATACTACATAACGTATCATTATGATGTATACATACTACATAACGTATCACTATGATGTATACATACTACATAACGTATCACTATGATGTATACATACTACATAACGTATCACTATGATGTATACGTACTACATAACAGTATACGTCAGAATGATCATGTGTATACCCTGTTTCTAAGGGTTTTTACACAGTTATATAATGTAATTACATAGTGTATGTTAATAAAGGGGATCAGGTGTATATCCTGTTTCTAAGGGTTTTTACACAGTTATATAATGTAATTACATAGTGTATGTTAATAAAGGGGATCAGGTGTATATCCTGTTTCTAAGGGTTTTTACACAGTCATATAATGCTCATCATATTGTGATACAAACTTTAGGTTTGGTAACACTTATTATTTGGAGAATTCTGGAAAGTTTTATAAGGAAGAAAGCAAACAGTGTAATGTGTGTTACAGTTACAAGTGTTATGTATTTAATAGTGTACAAGGTGTTATATGCTTGATAGTGTAAGCAGTGCTATATGTTTAACAGTGTAAACAGTTTCATGTGTTTATCAGTGTGAACAATGTCGCGTTTCTTAGTCTAAAAAGACTTGTGTTTATAAGCGTGAACAGTGCTAAGTGTTTCTTAGTGTGAGTAGTATTATGTGTTTAACATTATAAACAGTTATGTGTTTAACATTACCTGTTAATTATTTTGTAACGTTACTGCATATGATACAACACAGATCTGGTACATTTCTGCTATTGGAAATCAACTCTTACTGGCTGTGTTTTCAGACGGTGCTCTATTCAATATGGCTTTATAACAATATCTTCATTAGTTTTCCTAAAAACCTAAATAACAAGGTTGGAGATATCTCATATGTACTTCCCACAATTAAAAACACCAAACAACCTTTACCATGATAATTATTTCCTGTATTCATTGACTTTTATGGCGCATTCTGTAGTTCCGGAAGCTCTTGCCTAAGGGCTCCGGAATTCAGTATTAAAGCATCAACATTTTGTTAACGGATGTTTTTGTTGGAAACGTTTAGTGTTTTCTAGAAGTTGGGATGGCGTACTTAATAGACGAGAGGAAGAAGATGGTTGTAAATTAAACCTAATCGTCTTGAATACGCAACAGCTTACTACATAATTACACCCATCAAGAGAAAAAACCTTTGTTTCCAGAGTTATAACTTTGAATGACAAGACATTATCACAATACGCAACACAATGTCAGGAGTGTATTTCGAGCTTCGGTGCTTAACGCACGTTTTAGTTCTACTTTTTGTGATATTTTATTCCACGGAAGAACACTGCTAAGTTGAACACTTTGGTAATGAAACAGTAGAGATTGGATGTTTCATCTCCAACTGTTTACTATTATCTAACGCTAGTTTTTAGTTAGACTATTAGTGAAACATATTAAACACGTGGAACTTGGTGTTGAACACAGTGAAACTCAGAGCTACATACAGTAGAGATTGGATGTTTCATCTCCAGCTGTTTACTATTATCTAACGCTAGTTTTTAGTTAGACTATTAGTGACAAATGAAGCAAAACACAATATTAAACACGTGGAACTTGGTGTTAAACACGATGAAACTCGGAGCTACATATAGTAGAACTTGGTGTTAAACACAGTGAAACTCGGAGCTACATACAGTAGAACTTGGTGTTGAACACAGTGAAACTCAGAGCTACATACAGTAGAGATTGGATGTTTCATCTCCAGCTGTTTACTATTATCTAACTCTAGTTTTTAGTTAGACTATTAGTGAAAAATATTAAACACGTGGAACTTGGTGTTAAACACAGTGAAACTCGGAGCTACATATAGTAGAAATTGGTGTTAAACACAGTGAAACTCGGAGCCACATATAGTAGAACTTGGTGTTAAGCACAGTGAAACTCGGAGCTACATATAGTAGAACTTTGTGTTAAACACAGTGAAACTCGGAGCTACATATAGTAGAAATTGGTGTTAAACAC
>NW_013675054.1:0-1382 GCF_000517525.1 Limulus polyphemus | reverse complement strand
GGAGCTAAGTACAGTAAATGTTGTGTTAAACACAATGAAACTCGGAGCTAAGTACAGAAGAACTTGTGTTAAAACAGTAAAACTCGGAGCTAAGTACAGTAAATGTTGTATTAAACACAATGAAACTCGGAGCTACATACAGTAGAACTTGGTGTTAAACACAGTGAAACTCGGAGCTAAGTACAGAAGAACTTGTGTTAAAACAGTAAAACTCGGAGCTAAGTACAGTAAATGTTGTGTTAAACACAATGAAACTCGGAGCTACATACAGTAGAACTTGATGTTAAACACAGTGAAACTCGGAGCTAAGTACAGTAACTGTTGTGTTAAACACAATGAAACTCGGAGCTAAGTACAGTAGAACTTAATGTTAAACACAGTGAAACTCGGAGCTAAGTACAGTAAATGTTGTGTTAAACACAATGAAACTCGGAGCTACATACAGTAGAACTTGTGTTAAACACAGTGAAACTCAATGCTAAGTACAGTATAACCTGTGTTAAACACAGTGAAACTCGGAGCTACATACAGTAGAACTTGGTGTTAAACACAGTGAAACCCGGAGCTAAGTACAGTATAGCCTGTGTTAAACATAGTAAATCTTGGTTGATTCTCAATGCAGTGAAATTAGATACTATAATTACAGAGGTTGTAGAGATTAAAATAACAGTAACTTGATTTTAAACGCACAACGAAGTTGGCGCTAAATACAGTGTTCTTATAACACGGTTGGTTGTGGTTTTGTCGCTCTGGAAAGGTTTTGACTGGGTTTTGATTTAAAATGTCGAAGACAGCGTTTGTGAAGTGAAAACCCAATAAGATGCTGTTACCAAACCAAGCTAAATAGTGTTTCATTAAACATGATAACTTAAATGTAACGTTTTTCTGATTGTCCACTGTTCCTTCGTATGTCGTCTCATCAATATAATTAGTGTTTCACTTCACGTAAATGTAACGTTTTTCTGATTGTCCATTATTTCTCGTACTTTGTCTAAATAATGTAAATAGTGTTTAATTAAACCGATAAGTTAGATTTAACGTTTGAAGGTTAAACACGTCTTGGTGTATATTTATTAAAGTTTGCTTGTGTTATACAACCTAACACTGTGATGTGTTTTAATTTGGTTAACCTTCAATAGTTCCATTTTTAACCTTATTTGAATCTAACGTTTGAAGGTTAAACACGTCTTGGTGTATATATTTATTAAAGTTTGCTTGTGTTATACAACCTAACATTGTGATGTGTTTTAATTTGGTTAACCTTCTTTAACCTTATTTGAATCTAACGTTTGAAGGTTAAACACGTCTTGGTGTATATTTATTAAAGTTTGCTTGTGTTATACAACCTAACATTGTGATGTGTTTTAATTTGGTTAACCTTC
>NW_013675053.1:14558-23744 GCF_000517525.1 Limulus polyphemus | reverse complement strand
GAGTGCAATATGACAGCCTTTATTGGTAGTTGATTGGACACTCGACATCTACATAAATGACATCATACTGCACTTCACATCTACATAAATGACTCCAATTAACTACCAATAAAGTCTGTCATATTGCACTCGACATCTACATAAATGACTCCAATCAATTACCAATAAAGGCTGTCATATTGCACTCGACATCTACATAAATGACTCCAATCAACTACCAATAAAGGCTGTCATATTGAGCCTTTATTGGTAGGTGATTGGAGTCATTTATGTAGATGTCGAGTGCAATATGACAGCCTTTATTGGTAGTTAATTGGAGTCATTTATGTAGATGAAGAGTGCAATATGTCAGCCTTTATTGGTAATTGGTGCAATATGCACTTGACATCTACATGAATGACTCCAATCAACTACCAATAAAGGCTGTCATATTGCACTCGACATCTAGATAAATGACTCCAATTAACCACCAATAAAGGCTGTCATAATGCACTCGACATCTACATAAATGACTCCAATCAACTACCAATAAAGGCTGTCATATTGCACTCGACATCTACATAAATGACTAGGTGATTGGAGTCATTTATGTAGATGTCGAGTGCAATATGACAGCCTTTATTGGTAGTTAATTGGAGTCATTTATGTAGATGAAGAGTGCAATATGTCAGCCTTTATTGGTAATTGCATCTACATAAATGACTCCAATACCAATAAAGGCTGTCATATTGCACTCGAAGTTGATTGGAGTCATTTATGTAGATGTCGAGTGCAGTATGACAGCCTTTATTGGTCATTGATTGGAGTCAATTATATAAATGTTGAGTGCAATATGACAGCCTTTATTGGTAGTTAATTGGAGTCATTTATATAAATGTTGAGTGCAATATGACAGCCTTTATTGGTAGTTAATTGGAGTCATTTATATAAATGTTGAGTGCAATATGACAGCCTTTATTGGTAGTTAATTGGAGTCATTTATGTAAATGTTGAGTGCAATATGACAGCCTTTATTGGTGGACAACTTCAGTGGAAAACAAAATCACATCAAAACTAGCCATTAAGGTTTTAGGTGTAGTATATTTCTAAAATTGAAGACAACCTTAAAAATGGAGTCTCAGGATGGTACATGTAGTGTAAGTGCTTCAGCTATGTACCCACTAAGGTTAGTTGAAAAAGTCACAAGTTGATAATATGTTAGACAACAGGGCAGTTAGGTTTAAGAATGCCATGAAGAAAGTTGGAGATAACAGATATGGTTTTAAGTCTCTGTGTTGTGATAAATGCATAACTTGTTTTGGAATATGTAAGGTTAGGATAAAGAAAGTTATTTATATTCTATAGCAACTATGTTAATTATATGATTTAAAATGAGTCAACAAACACACCATAACTTGTTTTGGGGTGGAATAAAGTGATAACTTTGAAAGGTGGAAAATTTGGGTTTATGTTAATTACATATTAAAAGCAAAGACAAAGAAAGTTATGTAACAACCTGTTACTATAATTTTAATTTATAAAATTAATTTTCATGACATCCTTATTAAAAAGTGGTGAAACTGTAAATGTTAAAACTAAATTGTAAAATATCTTTGTGTAATTTTGTAATGGACAAAACAAAATGCTGCTACAAACAAGGTCAAACAAAACAACTGATTATGTATAACACCAGAAATCCAAAAAAAACTGTCAAACAACTAGAATATAAATTCTATCACTTGCAAAACAAAAAAATTAGTAAACCCATGCATGGCCAGGACTAGGTACAAATGTTAATAAACAATACAACATTAATCTCAATGTGATTAATTTCAATAAATATCAAAATAATTTGGAAAAGGAACCAGAAGAATAAAAATCTAATTCACCAGAGGATAATGCAATGTTTCAAAATTAAACCACTTCTTAATATCCAAAACAGTATTAAGCAATAATTCTTTCTAACGATATCTCGTGATCTAACTCATTCTTAAGATAGGGAAAGCTTTTTATTTGGTGTTTAGACCATATACTCTTTCACAACATTAATATTTGTATGTCACCACTAGGGAAAGCTTGTGTCAGTTTTGTAATACATATATACTCAGAATTAATGTGCTCTAGATAGAAGGTGAGTTACCACTTTAACGTAACTAAAAATTCATAGTTTGACTGAAGGAATAATAAATGAATGGTTAAAAAACCATAACAAAATAAAAGTAGAAAACGTTAGTGTTCAAGTTCTCTAATGCATTGCGATAAGTAAACATTATAGCATACTTAGTGTGAAATACTTATATTAGTAAATTGTAACTTTAAAACTAAGATCTTCTGTTTTATAGTAAACCTTCAAGGAAAATGTTTGATTGATGAAACTAATGTTTAAATCAAGATTGTGTGCATCATTCGTATATAAACTTTTTTTTTCAGTTATTAGATCTGTTGGGTAGTTATGCTTAGCCGTGTCATTGCTATATCTGCATGTTATGTTAGTTTGTAAAGCTTTAGGTAGTATTTTCTGAAATTGTGTGATGTATCAATTTTCAAGTTCAAAAGAAATAAATTTACTGCTTGTATACAAGTTACTACCCATCTGTATGTCCTCTATCTGTTCACGAGTCCAATTTGGATCAATCGCCTCCTACTCCTTTTCTTTGATTAGGCACTTGTTGTTTGTAGAGATTTTGGGGGTTTCCTCTGTGCCCTCTACTCCTCCCTTGTTGGTGGGGAGGGGGACTATTTAGTTTTTCTTACTTCACATGATATTCCTGGTTCATGCTGAGAGATTTACTGCTTTATTATGTTTGCATGCTTTGGATTTCAACCTCCTGGTGGACATATATTTCAATTCCACAGATTAAAATGTTTTTTTTGGATATGTGTAGTTCCAGGATGGTTCATGTGATGACGTTGAACTGATCACATTTTCATGTATTTGTTTGATCCTCACTCTTGCTCCATCATGTTTATAACCCCTTCCCTTGAAAATTGTTGGCAGCCTATCAATGGTTCCTACATCAATTTACAGATGAATGGGGTCTTCTACTGACTTTTACCTTGGTCAGATTGACTGCTTCTGTTCCTTTTGTAGAGGTACCTTGGTGGAGGGAGCTTGTCTACCTGCTGTAGCCTCTGTGTTACATATGGCTTCCTTTTATCATCAGTTGATGTTTGTGGGTGTCCCAGAGGTGTTTGTATTGTGAATTGATGTCACCCATTTGTTTTTTTGTTGTTGTTGACCTCTAGACCTTATTTGGCTCCAGCAGCTGCATAGCTTCAGACCTTAGTTTCAGAGCCCCTCCATTCAGACCAATGATGTCAACGGCATTGGTATCTGCCTAGATGGGGGGTCAGTTAAAGTGAGGTTACAACTATTGATAGACGTCTAGTATTCATTCACAGCTAATCCATGGGTACTTCAGGTTCTGGTATTAAGGCTGGTCTTTTCATTCAGTTCTCCACCTCCATTGTCTTCCCACCTTATGGTATTTCCACACCCACCTGAACAGTGGGGTGTGGATTTTAGTTTCACGGCTATCAGAATTACTGATCACAGGGAGTGGTAGTGACAGTTGATCCCATTCTTCTGGGATTTTATTCCTGTTTATGTATTGTGCCTGAGACAAGGGAAGATTTGCAGATGATCATCATTTTTTCTCATCTCAACCCATTCTTTGTTTCTCCCCAGTCCACAATGGAGTTCTTTCTCACCTACATTGGTATTCTTCACCAGGTCCTTGGATGCCCAAGTTTGAGGTTGCTGAGGTATTTCTCCACATTCTCATAGTGAATTCATCTTGCCTTTAGTTATGTTTCATGTACAGAGATTAGGTTCTACAGTTTAGAGATCTAGCCTTTGGTCTAGCATCAGCACCATACGTCTTCTGTTAGGTTGTACAAGTTTTCACCATGTTTTAGCCCAGCTCAGCCACCTTCCATCCAGCTCCAGGCTGTGATACAAGCAGTCAGACTTACTTAAAGGGATGGTTCTATCTCTTTGGGTTTATGGACCTCCCTCTAATCTCTGAGTTTTTGGGGATTAGGGCACATGCTATCCCTTCAATAGTCCCAGTGCGACTAATGGATCTGGAACTTCAATTCACTGGATCTTCCAGTCTCTTTCATCAGGAGCAACATTTTAGTTTTTGAGTGGTGGTTTGTTTGGATCAATCCTACCATTAACATATGTGTGGGTGTAAATGTATACTGCCTATCTGTTCCGAGTTTGTCTCTTCACAGATACTTCACTTCAGGGGTGAGGTGTGAATAATAAAGGTCGGGTAATCCAGGGTATATGAACAGAGGACAAATTTTCATTCTGCAACAATAATTTAGATCTTCTTGCTGTCCAATAGTGCAACGTCTAGATCTCTAGATACTCAAGAGACATTTTATCAATTCTACAGTGGTCTCTTAAATTTTCTGTCATGGAGATATGCATTCTCTGGGCTGTTGTTTTTGAAATTTGGTTCTTTCTCTATGGGACTTTTTCCAACCATATCAACCTCCTGGCTTGTCATTTTCCTGGGGTAATGAATTTCTTAGCAGATTCTCATTCTCAGCTCTCACTTTCTCCTGACCAAATGGATTCTCCTTTGTGAGGTTTTCCAATAGCTTTGCTCTCAGTTCGGGCCTCCGATGATCGCTTTTACCACTCATTTATACTCTCAACTACAAGCTTTGGAGGCTCCAGTACCTCATCCTCAGGCTTGGGTGGAAGATGAATTCAGTCCAGCTTGGATGGGATTTCACATCTATGCCTTTCCCCCAATTTATCTGTTACTCAGAGTTCTGGCTACATTTCAACCCTCTACTTGTGAGCTGTTGCTACCCCAGATTGGCTGGCCTAACCATGATTTCCTCTTCTACAGTACCTTCAAGTAAGTCCACCTCTGCATCTTCCTCTTTGGTTATCTTTATTGGGCATCCTGAATCCCACAATATACACCAAGACATTTCCAAGCTCATTGGGATTTAATCTCTAAAGTTGTCTGGGGTGTACCTCACAAGGAGTTTGTACTCACTTTACCAAATGTACCAACCATATCTTGTTTTTACCTGGTTTTCACTTGGGGTCTGTGTCTCCTGTTCTTTAGGTCAGGCAACTTTTTCAACTACTCTTAGTTATTCTAAACATCTGAAGGTTTTGGACTCCCGAGTGCTATCCAGCCTTCTTCCTAACTGGCCTTTTCAATTACTTAACCGGGATATTAAGGTGGTATTACATTCTTTGTCTTGACAACCTTTCAAGCCTTTAGCCTCACGTACCATGTACCACCTTTCCTTTAATGGGTAGTTTTGTTGCCGCTGATATGCTGATGTCATAGGTTGGAGTTGTTGGCATGTTTGTAGGACTCTTTTTATCTCTCCCCTTAGGATCTGCTATACCCTGATAGGTCCTTTCTTTGTAAGTCTCTGGCAACCAGGGAAGAGGCTACATCCTTCTCCACAAATCTTTTGCCATCTATATCTCACCTCTGCTATCAATTGTACGCTGATCGTTTGTTTTGTCCTGTCAGGCCCAGCGGTGTTATGTGGCTCACTCTAACTCCTTTCGTGGTAATAGTCTCGACTCTGTATTTTTCTAGAACCTTCGGTTTCCTGAGATTTATCCCCATTTCTTTAGAGGTGGATTTGCAAATATCCATGTTGCATATTCTGGACTTTACAGGTGAGGAATCTTCTGAGACTTACATCTCATCAGATTCAGCACATTTATGTCTTTTGCTGCCCATTTCATTTATCCACTGGGGGACATTTTACAGGCCAGTATGTGGACTTCTCCCAATGCTTTTCTCTCACATGAATGCTTTTCTTTACATGATCTGGAGGTTTTTCTACTGCCCCCATGGCTGTTTTAACAACAACTGCTAAAGGGTGTACTTTTGTCATCATCTTGTATCTTTATTTTCCAGGGCCCCTTACATCTTGCTTTCACTGGATCCCACTCTGTGGTGAGTGTTACCCAGACAGGTGTGCTTTTATCAGTCCAGTTCTGCATTAGCAACCAATTTCATTATACTTACTACTGGTTGCAACAGGCTCTGTAGAAATGAGTTGTTCCATAAGACCATCTAGGTGCTTACCAGATGATGTTACCACATTATCATGGGCTATCATGAGTAAAGCTAAAGGGGATTTTGCCTGTCCCCGTCGATCATTGGATTGAATAAATTTGGGTTGGTTTGCTTTTAAATATTTAGGGAACTTGGTTCACCTATTGCACTGTTTCCAGAGCACTATTCATCAGGGCTCCCCAATGCACATTACCCCCCTAGGTTCTACTAGTGTAGCTAGGGAGTCCTTACCACACCCAGTTTCCAGTCACTGGTATGGTGGACAGAGGCTTTTCCTCCAGAGTGTTAGAGTGTGTTCCTCCACACTTGGAGAAGAAGGTGTAGATGGGGCCCTTCTACCCATGTCTCTGAATGTTTTTCCCAGATGTCAGTAGGAGTGGCACCAGCCTCCGTGGGAGCCTACTTGTAATACCAGTTCAGATTTGACAGTACACTATCCAGTTGGGGTGTGCATGACCCTTCTATTTGATCAATGTTGGTTTAGTATATTGTTCATGGAAGAAGGTCCACTATATCCTCATAATTTCAAATCCTAGGTCCTTCGTTGAGCACAATGTTCCACATCCTCTCCATAATTTTAGGAACAAGTGGAATGCTCCTTGTCCAATTGGTTGATGAGTGAGAATGAATGTTCATAATTCCAGACCTAATGAGTTCTGTTCCTTTTGTTGAGTAAGGCATACACGATCCCATCATTCCAAGCCTGGGGTGGTGCCTTTCAGACTTCTTCAGGTGGAAGAGAAAGTTTGTCCACTTCAGTGTTGCTTCCTTTCTCATTGTGATTCTTGTGGTTCAGAATGCATCACTCTATGGCTACAGGTTGGGGTCTAATCACAAGAATATCTATATATAAATCGTGGTCCAATTGTCCTAGCCACCAATGTGAGATATAGGGACCAAGATCCCTTAATTCCAACCCCGAGTTGTGGAACCTCGGGTATCTGGTTGGGGCTGGCCTATAATGATTACTCATGTACTGTACCACCCTTGATGCAGGTACTAAGTTCTGGGTGAAGAGCATACCTGTTTTGGATGTAGTGTGGTTCCCCCACTTGGGTACCACTCTTATCTGGTACATCCCTGTTCTATGCAGATGCTTTCTGTATAAATAATGCCTGCACCGGCTTCTCCACTTTCTCAATGTGAGATTCTAGCTATAAGTGAGAGCAGAGGTATGTATGTTTTGGAAGTTAACATTTTCCTGAGCCGAGAATGTATTTTCAATAATACTTACCTTCGCTGACACTCTTCTACCCTTTCACCCCACTAAGAGCCAATGTTAGTGACTGGGATGGTGTAAGTGATTACATTATCAGAGTGAGATGCTTATTTACAGTACATTGACATCAGTGGGGGGATTTACAAATTAGATATTGTCAAGGGCATTTAAGTGGAGCATGTGAGACCAATGCTTAGATAGGCAAAGCCAACATCGAGGAATAGCTAAAAGTGTCAGTGGAGGTAAGTATTATTGGAAATACATTTTCAGTTTAGGAAAATGTTAACTTATAACATCTTCCCTTATGAGACTTTCACATATTTGTAAGAAATCAATCCTCTACAACTTAAAGAAATTTATCACCATATAAAGAAAACATACTCCAACAGTCAAATTCTCTCAAGTTAATGTCACTCACAATAACGAGTCTGCTTCTTTTGACAACATAATGAATCAACCTGAATATACTTATATAAAAGCCAAAAACTTGATCAGAGTGTCTGAAAAATTCCATTTTCTTTTTCACTTAGAAATATCATTTGAAACACTCATGAGTCATCACACTTTGAGATACCACTTTTCTTGTACATTTTTATCTCATTTCTTACAAACAAGATTATTTCTTCTCTCTCTTTCCTTTTTACATGCACATTCCTTGTGAAATACTGTAAAACCTTAAAATATCATCTTGGTAACCTTAACTTATCAAGATTCAATATTACTAATGGCATCTAATGTGTTAAGTGCCACCAGATTGCCTTATGTTCTAGTATCATTAGGAAATTGCCACAGGTTTTAGCCTTCACTTGATTTTGCTGTTACTTGATGGTGAGCTGTTGAAATATTCAACTTGTGTATGGTAAAAATCTCAAGTATATCCAAAGATTCTGTCCATTGACTAGTTTTCAGGTGTTTATTGATATATGCAAGTTTAATAAATGCTGGGTTTTTTTGTTCTTGTTGGAGTTACTGAGAGCCTTTTTTTAAGTCTGTTAATTTATGATATTTATTATAATTCATCTCTATCAAAATTATACAGTATACAAAACACTAATCAATAACAAAATTATAGAATATTAGCTTTTAACACATACTATAACTTGCTGTATTAATCTTTAAATCCCTGTCTGCTGAGTTTCTCAGGACTTTCGTATTTACAGTTGAAAATATTTATGTTAAATAGAACAGTGTTTACTGTTATGATGTGAAATAGTGATTTATTTCAGTTTCATTCAAAATATATGAAGTTTTATGAAAACTGCCTGTTAACTGACATATTAGATGACTTTTGTAAAAAATGCTCAATTTATTAAAAAATAGGGAATAACCAGAAACTTTTACAAACTACATAGAATATTAGTTCAGTAGATTAACGTTTTCCACATGTCTAGTTGATAGTATTGATATTTGCTCTTAACACATTATATATTACAAGTAATTTACAAGAATACAAAATGATTTTCAACAGAATGTATTTGAAAAACAGGAATGAAACTCTGTTTTCAGAAGATATAGTGCAAGAAATGAAAATATTTACCAGACTTCTTTTGCAACTAAATTAAAACTTTGAGAAATGTTTATAGTAAATCAAACAAATGTAAAATTCATTCAAAATGAGAAATTTTAAATAAACAATACAGTCAAGGTAAAAGTAGTAAAATATTTAGAGAAAAGCTCTTAATTGTTAGATTTTTTGTTTATTATTCTAATTAACTTCAATTTTTGATTTTAAAACATATGTGAAAATTCATTATGTAGAAATTTCTCCATTAAAGTTATGGCCTTAAAATACAAACAAATTTCTACATTAAAGTTATGGCCTTAAAATACAAACAAATTTCTACATTAAAGTTATGGCCTTAAAATACAAACAAATTTCTACATTAAAGTTATGGCCTTAAAATACAAACA